>NW_026575047.1:1800000-2050000 GCF_905146905.1 Nyctereutes procyonoides
GTTCCCTCCCCTTGAGTATGGGCATGACCTGTGACTTGTCTCTAACTAATAGACCACAACGAAGATGATAGGATGCATAGGATTAAAGATTTTTGTATATAGGATCGTGGCATCTGTCTTTCTGGAGACTCTCCTTTGCTAGATTTGAAGAATCAAGTGACCATCTTGGGTCATTGCATGTGGCAAGGGACTGTGGGTAGTTCTAGAGCTAGGACAGCCTTTGACTGACAGCAAGAATCTGGAGCCTTGGTCCTACACATGCAAGGAACTGAAATCTGCCCACAATCTGAGTGAGCTTGGAAGTGGATCCTCCTCCTGTTAAGCCCCACACAAGACCACACCCCTGGCCAATGTCTTAATTCTGGTATTGAAGAGAACCTAGGTAACCTGATTTATAGAAACTATGAAATAATAACTGTGTGTTGTTTTAAACCATCATATTTGTGTTAATATTTTCACATAATAATAGATGACTCTTCTAAGGAGCCCTATCTTATATCTGGATATCTGTTTCTTTTACTCTTTAATACTCATGCTAATCAAAGATCAGACTAGTAACATTACAGAATCTCAATAGAAGGTACTATTTTAATTTAGTACTATGTAATTCCAAATAACAGCTAAGTAAAATATTTTTTTAAGACTTTATTTGTTTGAGAGAGAGAGAGAGAGGGAGCATGAGACATAGGGAGAGGGAAAAGCAGACTCCTTGCTGAGCAGGGAGCACAAAGTGGGGCTCGATCCCAGAATTCTGAGATCATGACCTGAGCTGACGGCAGCCACTTAACCGACTGAGCCACCAGATGCCCCAGGAAAGTGATATCTTTTAGAAATTCATACTTAGGAAATATTCTACTTACCTGTTTCTCTTGATAAGAAGTTTAAGTTCACAGAATGGTGGCCAATGAGATTGGTTGACATGCTTTGTCAAAATATGATTTGTAGACATGCTTAGTATGTGGGCTACACAGATCTTGTTTTTTATTTTTTTAATTGAAACATTTATCATTTTAAAAACCCACAACTTGGCTGTGTTCATGTAAAGCCTGTGTTTTTGGATTACAATAAAATGCCTAGCAACACTATGTTTATATTTTACTTGGAAACCAATAAAGGAAGCTAAGTAGTTGCTCTTTTTTCTTTTCTTTCTTTTCTTCTTCTTCTTTTCTTCTTCTTTCTTCTCCTTTCTTCTTCTTCTTCTTCTTCTTCTTCTTCTTCTTCTTCTTCTTCTTCTTGAGACAGAAGGAAGGAGAAATGAAGTTTGGGAGAGGCAGAGGGTAGAAGAGGAGAGAGAGAGAGAGAGAGAGAGAGAGAGAGAATCTTAAGCAGGCTCCCCGCCCAGTGCAAAGCCCAAGGTAGGGCTCCATCTCACAACCCTGAGATCATCATGATTTGAGCCAAATCAAGAGTGGGATGCTTAGATGACTGAGCCACCCAGGTGCCCATAAGTAGTCGCCCTTCTAAAACAGGGGGTATATTGTCCAATTTAGCTCAGGACAAACTCCTTCTTATTATCTTCCACACTGAGGTCACATATCAGTAGGCATTTATCATTCTTTAAGTCATATATGTATTTTTACTATTGGCCCATTGTACGAATTTAGATACTTCTCTCATCCGTTTTGTAACATGAATAAGTGTTGAATATGAACAAGCGTTATGCTTAAAATCATATCACCAACAGACTATGTATGTAGACTATATTTATTTAGTACTGTCTATTCCCCAGGAGATCTGTTCCTGAGATAAGGTATCCTTGACTTGCATTTTCAAGAGATTTAGAGAATAATTGTAAGTGAAGCAAACACCCGCCCCACAATTAATGGGGTCTATTGTAATATGTAGTATCTCCTTTTTTGGTTCAGATAATAAATTATTCAGTCTATTGATTATGTATGGCCAAAGAAATATCATGTATAAAATGATTAAAAAAAAACTTTTAGTGTCACACAGAGTTCAGTTGATCTAGTCGAGCTGAGCTTTGGCCAGGCTTGCTCTTGTGTGTATGATTAGACAGGGATTGGCTGTGAGACTGGCTTGACTGGAGTGACTCGGCTCTGTTATCTATAGGGTATCCCAGCGGTACTCTACTGGCCATGGCAGAGAAGCAAGAGTGAGCAATCCCAATCACATTGCTATTCTTCATGTTTCTGCTTTGTCACATTTGCTAATATATCACTGGCTGAAAGAAATCACACAGCTGAGCCCCAAGTCAGAGCTAGAGAGCAATAGAAGTCACTTAGCAGAAAGCAAGGTCACAAGAGCTGTTGGAGGATTGGGGCAAGCAATATGATCAGTCTACCATGGATGTATGGATATTACCCTGTTTATATCTGCTTTCCCAATCTTTTCCAATCCAGGTAATATGTGAAATATTCTGGCCTTAAAAAATATTGGAGTTATACAAAGTCAATGGAATGCCTTAAGTCAGAATGTATAAAATCATGATATTGTGTAAGAATTTACCATGCCTTAACTATATATGCACATTGAAAACTATGAATATTATAGGATTGTGTTTCCAATGATTATTTCAAATCTATAAGAGTTATTTATTAGCTAAATCTATTCACCTGAAATGATTCAAAGATTTGCCTCTACCAGGTTTCTATGCTGATCTACTTCTCTGTGACCCATTTGTTCTTTCTTCATTGTTCTTCTGCATTTGATATGAAGTGTGTGGAAGTATGTTTTAACATCAGAGATCTTTACAGAAATTGCTTACAATTCTCAAGTCTCATTCAAATCTACAAAAATAACAAATTAAAAAAACCCTGTTCTAATGGAAATGGATTCCCCAAAATGCTTCAAAATAAAGGATATCAAATTTGGAAAAATCTGCATACTGTGTACCCTGCCTGACAGTCCAGACAATGTATATTGTTGTATTTAAGACTCCAAGGAGTCTTGCAGAAAACATCATTGAATTTTGTTAAAATATTTATTTTACCACTTTATTGGCTCAAAACATTTTTTGTTGTAAATTTATGAATATCTTACACATTTTGTGTTTTGCAACTGAACACTTGGGCAAACAGTTTACCTTGACTGTGGGGTCCTCAGAAACTGTATCGAAACATGCAGTTTTCTCTAGTTCACCACTAAATACCTACGTATGGTACTAAACCCTACAGTTCTTTTAAAATATGTATATTGCCCTGCGTTTACTGGCTTTCTGAATCTTTCCTGGTTATTTCTATATATTTCTCCATTGTATCTGACTTCTATTTCAAAGAAACATGCCCTGTACTTCCTTTCTCATGATTTTATTTTTATTATTAGTTTTATTACTTTTTTTTGTGGCGGTAGTTGTTCAGTTTAGCTGCCATATTCATACTACATTATTATTATAGGCAGAAATGATGACATTTTTATTTTGCATATTATAAGGTTGGTTTTGTATCCCTGTTGATATAATAGGCCATCTCATCTTCACACAAAAGGTTGAAATGGTTTTGGTGGTACATTGGTTTCTTAAACGAATGCCAATCATACAGTGGAAGCCTAAGCCTCCCTGCTGGAGGAACTACTATAAACTACTTCTTTCTTTCAGCTGTTTTGTACTCTGAGTCATCAACAATAGAGTTTTTCTTTAATCCTTATTTCACAGAGGAGGAAGCTGAGGCTTACGTAGGTAAACCAATTTGCCTAAGATAAGGTAACTAATAAGTGACGGCCTAGACTTGAGCCTAATTTGTTCCACTTAATTAAATGAATAAGCGAGTTTCCTAATAAAATGGCACCTTATGATAATATAGGAAAAGCATGACATGTTGGAATGGATGCCAGAGGCTGAAAAATCTGGAAAGATTATAGAAGTTTGAGAAATCAAGTTAGAAAATGGGCCTACTGTTAAAATACACATCGTTCTTTGACAAAAATGGAATCTTAATCAAGTATAAATAAATTTCAATGTCAAAATAAATATACAGTGCAAACAGTAACAGGCACATAAAGCATTTAATTAGGGAATCAAGGTCCTTGCACTTGAAGTTGTTAGTATTCCCATTTAAGTGAATCAATGTATGAATTAGACATCCATTAAAAGTAAGACACTGTCCTAGATGCTATAAGACATATAATTTAAAAAATATAATCATTGGTTTCATGGGGCATAGGATTAAAGAGAGAAGGAATATATATACATTATTCAAAAGTTAAAATAAGAAGGGCCTGGGTGGCTGTCAGTTAAGAACCCGCCTTTGGCTCAGGTCAGGATCCCAGGGTCCTGGGATGGAGCCATGCATCAGGCTCCCTGCTTGATGGGAGCATGCTTCTCCCTCTGTCTCTGCTACCTCCCCTGCTGCCACTGCTTAAACTTGCTCTTTATCTCTCTGTTAAATAAATAAATAAATAAATAAATAAATAAATAAATAAATAAATAACAAATATTTTTAAACAGTTAAAATAAAATAAATATATGGCAACTAATTTCTTTACATAGATAGTGGATCAAATTTTAAATCTAATTAAAAAAAAATTCAGGGCAGCCGCGTGGCTCAGGGGTTTAGCACCGCCTTCAGCCCAGGGCATGATCCTAGAGACCCAGGATCGAGTCCCACATCGGGCTCCCTGCATGGAGCCTGCTTCTCTCTCTGCCTGTGTCTCTGCCTCTCTCTCTCTCTCTCTCTCTCTCTCTCTCTCTCTGTCTCAAATAAATAAATAAATAAATAAATAAATAAATAAATAAATATTTTTAAAAAAATTCAGGTATGTGCAGGGAGTTTCTGAGCATTGGAATATGAAAGAAGCAGATGAATTGATGTTTAATAACAATCATGCAATTGGAGTGGGGAAATTATAGCAATTCTAGCAGTTCTAGGACCTGGGGCAGCAAAATATTTATTAATTAACTTTATAGTGGAGAAATCTGGCAGACAGCATCCCTACGAAGGGCTGAAAGTTAGTATTACCAATGATGGGATAAACCAACATCATGTGCCTCTTGATACGATGTGCTGAGAGCAAAATATCATTTCTATGGTGCTTCTGCCAGAAATGTGTAACCCGAATCTATTTATGAGGAAATAGCTGGAAAACCTAAATTGGCGGCCATTTTACAATATCTGCCCTGTATTTGTCAGAAATATCAAGGTCAAGATATATAAATAAAGTAGAAATTCTTCTCGATTCAAGGTTATTAAAGGGACATGATAACTAAGTGCAAAGTAAAATCTTGAATGAGATCTTGATCAGAATATAAAGAGGTTAATAGGAGGACGTTTTGCTTGTTTTTATTATAAAGACCATTATTTGGATAAGGACAAATTGGAAATGGGATCTGTGGCTTAGAAGGTGGTATCAGTGTTAATTTATGGATTTAATATGTATATTGTGTTTATAGAGGGTGGTATCTTTGTTCTTAGGAAATGCAAACTGGAGAAATTAGTAATAGTGACCATCATTTTAGCAATTTACTCTTTTTTTTTTTTTAGCAATTTACTCTCAAGTACACACACACATACACACACACACACACAGAGGCATGCACACTTACATGGTGAAGGCCATCCCTTAAGTTTCTTATATGATACTCTGCTGGTGCCATAGAAACATAAGACTGAAATACGTGAATTATCACAGGAATTAAAAGGGCCAATGTAAATAATTCAAATTCTTGAAATCTTACATTTTCAATGTGTTTTACGTTTGCATGGATCCTAAAACAAGTAGGTAACATGCAACTGTAAAAGGTGACTTATTTCATCAGTTACTTAAAATACAAATTGAAAGTCCTTACTTTTTTTTTTTTATAAATTAATTTTTATTGGTGTTCAATTTACCAACATACAGAATAACACCCAGTGCTCATCCCGTCAAGTGTCCCCCTCCGTGCCCGTCACCCATTCACCCCCACCCCCCGCCCTCCTCCCCTTCCACCACCCCTAGTTCATTTCCCAGAGTTAGAAGTCTTTATGTTCTGTGTCCCTTTCTGATATCTCCCACACATTTCTTCTCCCTTCCCTTATATTCCCCTTCACTATTAGAAACAACAAATACCCACCATTTGCTTCAACGTGGATGGAACTGGAGGGTATTATGCTGAGTGAAGTAAGTCAATCGGAGAAGGACAAACAGTGTATGTTCTCACTTATTTGGGGAATATGAAAGTCCTTACTTAAGGGAGGAGTGGAAATAAGAAGAATGCTTCTGTTGTGGTGACCAGCATTTGCTGAGTTCCCTCTAGGCTCTCAGTAGACGGGGAGGCTGCTGTGGAATGCAGAGCCATGTGGGCCACAGCTCCCATCCCTAAGGACGGTACAATCTAGTTGAGAAGACAATACCAACCTTTAAAAGGCAGAATTGATTTATACAAAACAGCAATCTCTTTCAGCAGTAAGTCTCATGGAACTGATTGAAAGCACAAGAAAAATTCAGAGAACAAGTCTTCGGCAGGAAACAGTGTTCTCTGTGTTGACAAGGAAGCTTTTAAGAAGATGAATGAATGGAATAAAGCCTTGAAAGATGAGTAAAAATTGTCTGAAAAGGGATGGGAAGGAAAAAGATATCAAGGTGAGATGGATGACGGAAGCCAAGAGAACAGATCGGAGGGAAGAGCATGGCTTTCGGGAGAGGAACGGGAAAGTGGAGACAAGAGATGCGTGGAAAGTCGATTAAAGGAGGGTGAGAACGCCAGGAGAGAGCGCCAGACACGGGGGGTAAGGAAAGATTCTTTGAGCCAGGAGGTGACATGATAAAGTTGACTTTGAATACGGTGGTGGAGAGATCGGAGCGAGGGAGAAACAAGCCAGGGGATGATTGAAAATAAGTCAGGAGGTCAAGAGCTAAGCTAAGGCGTTGGTGCTGGGGATGGAGAGAAGTCATTTAGCTAGAGGAGCTGTTTCCAGGGAAAGTTAGAGATGGTCAGTGTAGCCTCTCTTCAGGGAACACAGACATTGGACATTAGCTACCCTTGGGACACTTGGTAAGAAGACCTGCTAGGGAACCAGCAAGACACAGGAAAACCAACCAAACAGAAGACAGGTGTGTATGTCCCCAGCAGGCCTCCCCACCAAGGGATCAGCCTTCCCGTCAGTGAAGGAGTCGTGGGTGCAGCAGCAGGGCCCTCCGTGCGACTCCCAAGTGGGTTGGTGAGTGGAAGACTGGAGTCCCAGGAGCACAGAGCCACTAGGACGTGGCAGCTTTAGGTCCCGTGGAGTCACTTGCCTGTCAGCCCTGTCCGTCGTCCCCTCCGGGCCATGTCACCGGGAACAGGGAAGCTTCAGTTCCCTGCTGCACTTGCCACCCCCACTGCTTTCCCCGAGGCCTCCCCACTGAGCCGCTTACCTGCACACACCTGCGGGCCCTGGGTCCACGCCTGCTCCCATCACAGCCCTCTCCTCACTGCATGATCCTTTTCATACTTACCCAACGTCTGTCATTAGCCTGCAAGCTCAGAGCAGAATTTTTAAAAAAAGAAAAAAAAAAAAAAAACGAGGAAAACCCAAAGCTAGCCACAATGTGGAATGGATGACAGAGGCGATGTCTGTCCCTAGGACCCCTACCTTCTCCGATGACACAGGGTGGGAAGAAGGAACGTGGCAGGAGAGAGGCGGCCTGAGATGCAAGTGGGAACTGGGCGTCGTGGGAATGCTTAGCTCGCAGGTAATTCCCAGGCAGGTGAGGACCTGGGAGTCCTCAGTGGGCAAAGCGCCTAGGTGATCGCCCACACGTGCGGCCTCTTCCCAAGCCCTTGGGAAGGCCCTGCCCCAGGTGTAGTCAGGAGCAACCCGCCCCCTGGCTTTTGCGGCTCTGTACCATCATTTTCCAGTAAACCTCCTTTAACAGAAGCCTTGGACACATCAAGGCCTGTGTCCCTTGCCCTTTGACGTTCCTCATTTGGGGAAAAAGGAGCTCATGAAAATGGACTGCTCGGCTTGTGCCCTTTCATGATGAAGACTGAGAAAATTAAGTTAAAACTTAAGAAAACAAACTAACGTAAAACCACAGTGTGTGAAAAATAAAATCACGAGGTGCGAAACTAGTAAAAGAGACTCTCAGGTGGGTCGGGAGGATACCTAAGAAGCCGCCTGGCTCTTAGATTTGCAGGGAGTTGTTCTAAAAAAAGCAATCCTAAGACCCCCCACGTTCACAGTTTTTAGGCATCTAGTCTGCTTGAGTCCCCAGATTCAGTGTCTTTTCTTTTCCTTCCACCTTTTGAAGTTCAAACAGTGTCACCCTTCACGTTGGCTGGGAAGCCAGAGCGCAGGAAGCTCAGCTCCACCTCCTGGGGGTAAAGCCTGGGCAGTATGTTCTTTTATCAAAGCCTCTTTGGGAAGCTAACTTCCTTCAGTGGCTCCCGGGGGGGTAAACAGAAATCCAGTCGTTGGGGTGACCTCTGTTTTTACTTGGTTCACTATTCTAGGTGTGTAGTGTTCGTGTGCACAGACTTTTGGAGACGCTCACCAGGTGGTTTATTTTCATTGGGATAAAATGACATTTGAAAAGCGGGAATACAGAATCATCCGTGGTTTTTTGTTTTTTTTTTTTTTCCTTCACAAAGCTTTCCACCATTTACAATGCTCATTATTTTGGTCCTTCTTTCCTGGACAAGATTGTCATAACCCCAAACTCCTTGAGGCTTTCAACAATGGTGGTTTATGTCTCCATTTCTGATCATGGCTGTGGGCCTTATGGGGCCTGGGCCTGCACATTTTCTCATTTAGGGACTCAGGGTAAAGGAACGGCCCTTATCTGGGCCAGCCTATTCTTGTGCAAAACACGAGACAGTTACCTATCACTTTTGATTAGAATCCTTGGGTCGCAGCAAGTCCTGTCGCCAGGGCTGCCAACAGGAGAGGCATATACTGGTCCCCGCTGGTGACGCCAGTCCTGCAGCAGCCAGCCAGAACCATGGGCCCCTTCTCTGCAGTAGCTCCCTGGGCAACAACTCCTTTTCTTTGTCCTCTCCCATTTCTCTCTCCCCGTTCTCTTCTTCTACCTTCTACTTTTCTATTCCTTTTTCTTCTGACAGCAAAATATTATAAAATCGCTCTGTTGCTCTGTTTCTATGTTGCTCAAATATAAGTGATGGAAAGTCCAATTTTATAGGAAAATTGAACCTGCAGACTTCTGTCATTTGATTGAATTGCCTTTAACACCATATTTAAATATTTACTGTATAAAGTGAATATGCTTTTCTTGTACTTTTATCTCTTTTACCACCAGGAAAGAGAAACAAATTTGTATATGAAATACAAGAAAACTGCAAAACATGAAAATCTGACTTTAGGGACGACTGGGTGGCTCAGCGGTTGAGTGTCTGCCTTTGGCCCAGGCATGATCCTGGAGACTCAGGATCGAGTCCCACATCGGGCTCCCTGCATGGAGCCTGCTTCTCCCTCTGCTGTGTCTCTGCCTCTCTATCTCTCATGAATAAATAAATAAAATCTTTAAAAAAAATCTGTCTTCAAAACACTAATTCCTTGTATCCAATGATACTTTTTTTTTTTTTTTTTGCATAAACTGCCTTGCCTATGTCAAGTTAAATTGTGGAGAGAAGTATTATCTGGCCTCGTTCAAGGGATAGTGTTTTTTTACTGTAATAATGTTAAAGCAGAAAATGTCCATTTGCATTAATATGTGCAAAAATGACATTAATGCATCTAATTTATCTTTGTATTCTATATGCCTGCCAAGGTGTCTGGTTCATAGTAGATGTAAAGAAATTATATGTCAAACTTTATTTACCAGCTCAGGATAATCAGACCCCGTATTTAACAAATGTTTAAGAAAATAATCCCTCAGCTGTTTATTTTAATGAATGCCAGGCATCCTGTCAGGCACTGAGAATATGATGGAGAGCAAAACAGATTATTTCTCAGCCTGTAATGAAAAAAGGGGGGAAATAAATGTGGTAAACGCTAAAGTATAGAATTATTGGTTGCTCAAGAATTTTTAATAAGACAATCTAGTTGGAAACATAAGAAAATGATGATTGGGCTAAGATATAAGGGAAAGGAAGAGTTAACTGTGGCGTCGAGGAGAGAGGGAGAAGGTGTTTCAGGCAGAAAAACACCAGCTATGAAATCTATGTGGCAGGAGGGGAACACAGTTCATCAAATAAAGCTGGTGTACTAGACTAGAAGGAGAAGGAGGCAGCAGGGAGAAATATAGCAAACAACACCACCACCACCACCACCAACAACAACAAAAACCTTTTCAGGGATGTGGAAGTTATCAAAACCAAAGGCATAAAAGAATATGAGAAGTATTTTTGTTTTAAAAATAAAACTTGCTGAACTTATCACCAGAAGAGTGGGAATCTGTGATATTCTGGCTCAAGGTTGTTTCCTAACCATCCATACTCCCAGAAGTTAATAGACATGAAAGTTCTACCAAAGCAGGGCAAGCCATAAGGAGAGCAGCTTCTGGTGCCATCAGAAGGGACTATCTCAATTTGTAGCGGTGGTGATGCCCACTCTTAGTGTAAGGAAGACCAATGGATCTATTAGCCCGATGGGGTAATTGTTGGACCAGTCATGTAGGAACATGCTTGAAGTTTGACCAAGGCTGATGAGAGAAAAGACCTACACCAACCACATACTCCTGACCAAAACTAAGGATGTTCACATGCACACAGAGAAATTTAAAATGGCCCAGGGGAAAGTGAAATCTGGAGCAGACATGAGAATGATCTGAATTTGAATTACCTTTTCTACATATGCACATCCATCTCATATGTAGCACACAAAGAGCTCACTGGACTGAGGTGGGTAAGCGTAACTTATGTCCAATCAGTAGTTGATGACTAAAGTATGCCAACACTGGGTGATCTCTTAAAAAAAAAAAAAAAGAAAAAAAAGAAAAGAAAAGAAAAGAAAAGAAAAAAAAAACAAACCAAGAATAATGAAAAAGAACTGAGCAAAGGTATCAATAGCTGCAAACTAAAGAAGAGCCAGATTTCATAGATTTAGCCCAAGAAACTATTAAATGAAAATAAGAAAGTAAATGAAATAACAAATATAAAACCACCATCATCGCGGGGAAAGAAAAAAACATCATAAATCAGAGTTGTTACGCGTTTCTCTAAAGTGTCCAGGTTTCAACAAAAAATGTGGAGACGTGCAAAGAAACAAAGATGTGTGGCCCAAACCAGGAGAAAACAGTCAATACAAACTGTCTCTGAAGGGGTCTCAGATGTTGCACTTGGCAGACAAAAGCTTCAAAGCAACTATAAATGTGTTCAAAGAACTAAAAGGAAGCATATTTCAGGATTTAAAGGAAAGCATGACAACAATAAATCAAAAATAGATATGGTTAAAAAATGAATTATAAATTAAAATTAAGAAGTAAATTAAAATTTAAGAAAGGAAAAGCACAGTAACCGAAACAAAAAATCAGCTAGTGGGACTCAATAGCAGATTGAATAACTAACTAAAAAATCTCCCTCAAAGAGAAACCCAGACCCAAATGGCTGCCCTGGAAAATTCTATCAAATATTTAAAGAATAAATGACAACCCTTCGAAAACTTTTACAGAAAATAGACAGGAGGGGCACACTGCTTAATGCAAACTATGAGTCTGGCGTTGCCCTGATAAGTAAAGCAAGACAAAAACTTCACAAGAAAATAATAGGACATACCAATATCCATCATAAATATATGCACAAAAAAATCCTTACCGAGAATTACTACAGAGTCCAGCAATGTATAGAAGGATGACCAAGTGGGGCTTATCCTAGGAAGGTAAAGTTGGTTGAACTATCCAAAATCAATTAATATGATTAGACCATATTAGTAGAATAAAGGACAAAAACAACGTGATTATCTCAATAGAAGTAGAAAGAGCATTTAAAAATCTGTGATATGATAAGAGCTCCCCCAAAAAATTGGAACAAAAAAGCACTTACTCAACCTATTAAAGGGCATCTTTTGAAAATTCGCAGGTAACATCAAAGTTAATGTTGAAAGATAGTATGTTTTCTCTAATATTTGAAATAAGGTGAAGATGTCTGGTTTGCCAATTCTACTCCAAGTTGTTAATTGAAGTTCTAAGCAGTGTGATAAGGCAATAACAGAGAGAGAGGGAGAGAGAGAGAAAGAGAGGAAGGGAGGGAGAGAGAGAGGTTGATTCATATTGGAAAAGTAAAAGAAACTGTCTGTATGTTATTGATACTATTTGAAGAAAATCCTAAAGAATCCACTCGGATGAGGTTGATTCCTAGAAGTATAAGTGTTAGTCAAATTCTAGCATGTAAAATCAGCGAACACACCAACTAGAATGGTCATAACCAAAGTGAGAAACAATACCAAGGTTTGACCAGGATGGAAAAATTGGATCTTTCCTACATTGCTGCTTAGAATGTAAAATGGTACAACCCTTCGGAAAGCAAATCAATTTCTTGCATAGTTCCTTACCATTCCCATAAGACCCAGCTAGTTCACCGCTAATACTCTCCCCCAAAGAAAAGACGACGTATGTTCCCAAAACAGTATGTACACAAATGTTCACAGCAACATTATTCACAATAGCCAAAATTTGGAAACAATCCAAGTTTCCACCATCTGGTAAATGGAGAGACAAAATGTGGTAGTATCCGTGTAGTATCCATGTAAAGCAATATTATTTATCAATTAAAAGAAAGAAATGGACTACTGATATATACTATAAATATGGTAGAAACTTTAAATATTATGCAAAGCAGAAGAAGCCAAACACAAAGGACCACATATCTTATAATCGAATTTGGGGAAATGCCCAGAAAATGCAAATTTGCAAAGATGCATAGCAGATCAGCCATTGCCGAGGATTGTTAGCAACAGTCACGGTTGAACATGACAGGTACAAAAGAGATTTGGGGTTTCCAGAAATATTCTAAATTGTGGTGATAAATAATCTCTACACTTACTAACGATTGTTGACTGAATGCAATTACGGTGGGGAACTTTTATCATATGCATATTATAACTTTATAAAGCTACTGAAAAAGGAGTGACTACAGGGAAGAGAACGGTTTGGTGAGTGGTGGATAAAAGATTAGATACAGAGGATTAGCTGAGAATACATTGCCCAAATCCAGGTAAGATTAAATTAAAAGCTCCATGTATACGCCGATGTACAGAGTTAGAAGTGGAAGTGACCCTAGAGAACTTTGTCTTCCCACACTACTGGATTTTAAATTAAAACTCAATACGAGTAAGTGAGTTTTCTATTTTCAAATAGCTAGTTATTGGAAGAACCAAAACTAGATCCTAGGTCTGTTGAAATATCCAGCGCCCATTGTATGATTCATTTACTCAAAAACTGTTAAAACTCAGCTGTAATTGCTAAAAGCAAAGTTTTCTCTTTAGAAACATTATTGCTCTTTAGAATTGGCACAAAAAGGCAAAAGCTTTTGTATAAACTGTGTTAGAATGGGCCCTGAGTACACATTGAGAAAGAAAATAAAACCAGCTAAAGGTGTTTTTTTTTTTTGAAACTTTAAAAAATTTGAATGCATTTTTTTTCCAAAGGAAACATAATGAATACCAATTTGTCTCTACAAAAACTATTAAGAATAGAAAGTACTCAGAATGCAAGCAATTTCCTTGAAATAGTAGGCAAGATGTGAGCCTGATCGTGTTTGTTCCACCTGGCAAATTAGGAACAGAGTTTGGTGGGTGGGGGTGGGAAGCAGCAAGACATCAATGAGATCAATCAATTCAGATAGTAAAAATTTTGGCTCTTGGTTTAATTTATTGATTCTAGAATGACTATTAAATCTACTTGAGGTCAAAGAAAGAGTGAGAATTCCAAAAGCCACATCCTCCTAGGAATAAGATAAGCAAATTTTAGTTCATTTGCCCTGAATTACTGAGTCGTATTTCTGGAGGGAATAATGTGGTCTGTGTTCAACATCTCTGATTTTTCAAGGTGACAGGCTGAGCCTGTGGAACACTACATGCGTGGAAAACCAATCCAAGGAAACTTTTTTTTCCCCAGTGAAGTCAATGATATTTGAATAATTAACCTACCATCAGGTGACACCTATTATAATAAAAATACCTTTCTTACGACGCATACTAAGAGCTTAATATACCGGGCTTTTCTTATTCTACAAGCGCCTCCTTTGGTGAGGGGTAAATCTAGAGATTGTAAATGCAATGCTGGCTGGTTGAGAGGCTTTGCCCAGATTCAGATCTTCATCATAAATGTTCCTTGATTATGGTGGTCACAATCCAAGTTCTCTAGCTCTTTCTGGTAAACGTCCCATGGGATGCAAAGATGTGAAACCTAATCCTGGTAACATCACTATCTTTGGAGACTCAGGGAAATTGCTTAAAATCTTTGAGCCTTATTTCTCCTCCTATAAAATAGGAGCATCTTGATCTCAAAATACTGGTATTTGGACAGTTTGGACTAGGCTGTGCTATAAGTAAATTGAAACAAAATAAAATAGAATAATCCCCCCTACCTTGCAGCTATATTATCTGGAGTCTGTGGTATCCAAGGTCACTGCAAGTAGGGAATTAGAGAGAGGTGAGGGAAGCACACCAGCTCTTAATTGCCTCAATCTGGAGGTGACACCTCCCGTCGTCCCTCACATTTCGTTCACCGGTAGTAATCACATGGTCCCAGCAAACTGCAGTGGAAGCTGGAGATGGAGAGGACTACTTGATGAACACTGTGATTGCTCAGCATCCTGGATGACAATAATAATAATTAATAATAATAATAACAATAATTTTATTGAACAATAAGCACGGGCATGCTGTGCTAAGTCCCTAGAAGCCATTATGTAACTTAGTCTATTCTATAATCCTCTCTCAAAAGTACTATCATGCTTCCATGAGAAATCAGAGGTTTAATGGCTTTATGTTTTTGCCCAAGATTACATAGTTAATAAGTGTTGAAGCTGGTAGTCAGATTCAGATATAACTGATTTAAGAGGATTTCCTGTAAACCATTATGCCGTAGATCACAGATGTATGTGAGGCAAATGTAATTCTCATAATATGAAATGCCCTGTCCTTGTTGCTTTAACTTTCCCATGGTCCTCTGACCACTATCTAGGATCTAAATTCACCGTGGTGGATGCCGGTCTAGTGAATTGTCATGGGGCATAGGAGTGAGCGATTTCTCATATAAAACTGTTGCTGGCTTTGCCAGTACACTCATCCCAATTGTCATTGACACATTACCCTGTCTTGTCTCAGTACTCACTCTCAGCCCAGAGCAGATCTCGGCAAATTCAACTCTATTGCTGTAGTGGGAGACGGATCACATCAGGCCTTCCAGGCTACAGCGGTTGGTGACTTGAAAAGCAAGGACTGTAATGGCAGACGGCATGCTGAAGTCAGAAAAGAAGAAGAAAACGGGAGCTACAAAAAAGTGGGGGAGCTGGTGCTAAAAGCAAGCTATCACTCATCTCCAAACTTCATCCTTGCTAGGCCATAAGCTAAGCATCATTTTTCAGCACCTTGAAGCAACCAGGTGGAGTAGTGATGAATCTTCATGAAATAGCTTCTTCTGAACTATCTTGGTGCTGCAGCTTCTTGGTGCTGCCTCTAGTAAACATGAACAATTAATAAGAGCTGGTAACAAGTTTTTCTCTGATTTTCAAAGAGTAGCAGTTTTTAAATGAAAGTGTTTTTATATCTGTTTTTAAAGTTGAATATGCTTGATTTTGCTTATGTTAATTGAAATAAATTGGTATCAGTTGATCTTTTACTAATATGTTTTGTTCTATATGGAAATAAAAAAATCCTTAATTAAAACGTTTCAATAACACAACTGAAAACCAAAATGATGGGCTAATAGAGGTTATCCTTTTGATGTAGTACTTTTCGTATACAACTAGATGCTATTTTCATTTCTTGATTAAAATCAGATTGGAATATATTGTCTGCCATTTTAACCTTTCTGAATAGACCCTGGCTTCTGTTTTGCTTTTCTTTTGCCACAGAACAACTCACATTTGCACCATTGAAATCTTCAAAGATTACAAAACAATGACATATGCTCTAACAATGGTATTTAATGAACATGCTGCTGCGTTGAGAACATTATAATAGAGAAGGCATACTGGCTCCGATATTAAATGATCTGCTATTCAGAAAGGTAAGTTATAAATGACTAAAATATTCCGTGCTATTATTTAATTGTAACTAATTTTTCCAGGCAACCAATGCACAATGCCCTTTATATAAATGGAAAGGAGAAGATGACAAAGCAATATCAATTTACATAAAAGCTAGCCCATTAATAACTTTGCAGATCAAGTTGAGGTCAAGTATTCAATTAAGTTCCACTATAATGATGGTTTTTTTCTGCTGGAAATCAGATTCTCACCTATCCTGAAAATCAAATGATCCAATCTTGGGAATTAGTGGTGTCATGAGCAATTAGATTAACATGTTTGTATTCTGTCGTAAAAACACTGGAAGAGAAAATGCTTTTGTAAAACATTACAATTATATTAAATTTGAATTCCTGAAATGTTGTTCCTAACTTACAATCCATTCTAAAAGCTTACATTATAGAAGATATTGATAGTTAGATGAATATATGTTTACTATTGCCTAGTGGTGGTTTTTTTTTTTTTGTTTGTTTGTTTGACTTTCTTTCTTTTTGATTTTTTTTTTGTAAACAAAATGTATTTCTTTCCCTAGGCTCTAGTTGTAAATTAGCATTTGAATTCAAATGACAGCAGGTTCCTTTTCTTTTCCTGTACAATTCTTGCCACAAATGTGCTGTTTTTTAATGGCAAATCAGCTAATTAAAGACAGTGTGGTGTGGAAAATGAATGGAGTTAATTGAATTAGTATTAAAACACTTAGTAATTAATCACTTCTTGCATTGCAATTATTCAGAGCTTAAAATTGTTGGCAAAGCTTATTCTTATCCATATGTTTTCTCAATATTACTAGCATTAAAAAAATATTCTAGGCATGTCCTAAATGTGCAAAAGTTTGGGAAGGAATCAGGATTTCATTTAAGACTATGTAAATCTCACACAATCCACAATGCTACCAGTTCTTCCTTAAGATCCTATATTTAAATGTTATCTATTCTAGAAAAATGTTACCTTTCCTGTAGAAAGTTAATAGAAACTGAAAAGAGGAGATAAAATATTAGTGCAAGTACTTGCTTCGAATCATTAATTTCTCTTGAAACTTGTTGGCTGCTCGCTGAACACCAGCTGCTCTTCACTCCTAGTATCTCTGACCTCTAGGATGATTTTGACCTTCAGGTCCCAGATATTTGAATGATTTTTTTTCTCCCCACTCACCCTACTTACCTGAAAAACCAACTAGCTCACATCTTGGGAACCTTTCCTTTAATTTGTGAGTCAGCCTAGAGAAAGCTTCTTAATCTCTAATGTTTACAGCTCTCCTTTGCAAATACAGAAGTTTATGGAATACAGATATATTATTGACACATTGGATAATTGCAAATGGAAGATTGGCATGAAGAGGTGTTTAATTAATTAACTTTGAATTCTATTATAGAAAAGCTTTGAGTTGGGTTGCACAAATCAAGGAAATATGCTGGCATGATTTTTGTACAAATTTGTGATGACATTTTTCATTAATTTGTTCTCTTACTGATTCAATTAATGAATGGTGAGACTCAACCCTCAAGTTGAACTAAGCATCCGAAAACTCTTTGGGCTATCTTAAAATAGACATGTCTATACGTTGGAAGATTCTTCATCAGTAGGCCCATATTGTGGGTCCAGACAACCATATTCTTATGGCGATATAAGAGATGAAATAATGATACATGCCAGAATTAAGAGTCATTATTCCAGATGTTCTTCTAAGCACTGGAAATATAAAGACCAATAAAAACAGTCTCTGTAGGGTCTTTCAGTCTAGAACAGTTATGAACCACTAAGTAAAATAACGATCCCTCCTACAGAAGGCACTGAGACTGAACAATCACCCACAGGGATACATATACAATGGTTGAGGAGGTTTTCCCCCAGAATCATCTTTATTTCTAAATTTCTGAGGTTAAATTACAATCTAAGCACATTCATTTTCTTATGTACAGAATAATATTGGGACTGGTCAGAAGTAATAGCAGAAGAAATAATGCTTTCTCAGTAATAGCCATAGATACTTAAAATTAATATTCAAAACCGTATTTCTAAAATTTATTAGACAATGGCATATGGATGCCAGGCCCAGGTTTTATTCACGATTTTATTGCAAGACCAAAACAGTAAGAGACACATAGAAAACACCCAATAAATTTTTGTTGAATTAACGACTGACATAATGAATAATGCATCTCCAAAATGACGATTACGTTGGTTATCACTTTGCTTTGACTAAATGAATTTTGCTAATGCCCCCTGTTATTTTAGTGAAAGTCAAGGAAACCTTTTAAGTATTATGAAAGAGGTTTTCTGAATTGCTTCCCCAAATCATGACAGTCATAATGGCTAACAGAAATAATTTTCTCACCTGCTGAGCAAAGTACCTCACCTCTTTAACAATCTGTGCAGAGTCAAACGCTATCACTGCCAAGAAGAGATTTTGAATTCTACAAGTCTTGGATCCTTTTTCCTAGAATATATCCAAAACCAGGTTCATGGAAACCAAGCAAAATGCGCTCAAGGCAATTACACTGCTGCTTTCCAATCCCTGACTGTTTTAGAAGGCAAATAGCATTGGGAAGCAAATCCTGTCACGAATTAATTATGGAATTAGGTGGAAATGACAAGGATGATAGAGAATTTGAGCCAATTTGGGGAATTAACTGAAGAATTAAAGCTACAGTAATGTGGCAACAATTGAAAGGATTTATTGTACTCACAGTAGAGTTTTTGCCCTGATTTCAGCACATGAGTAAACAACGAAAAGTCTGACACTCTAATTATCAGTCTTCAGACAGAAAGGTGAGAGAATGGCCTATCAGGATCAACTCCCAAGAAAAATAATAGCTCACACTCATCTAATGTTTGTACAATGCTGCTCTAATCTGAGCCCTGCCCTATGCATGTTGTTAATATTGGTTCCTCCCAACCTTCCTATGAGGCAAGTCCAGTTATTAATTGCTTTCTTCGTATTTTTTTTAATGGATGAGAGACGGACAGATCTGGGAGGTGTCAGAACCAAGATCTGAACCCAAGCTTTCTGGTTCTGATGCCTACGATTTTAACCACTGTGCTGTACGAGGAGAATTTCAAAACACTCTATTTTGAAAAATATGTTCCCTAGAAGTTCCTACTGTTGACTGTTCAGAGATGATACATGAAATATACTTTTATTTATTTTTTTTGTTTTTTTGTTTTGTTTTTTTTTATGAAATATATTTTTAAGATTTATTTATATGAGAGAAAGAGAGAGAGCATGTGCTCACCCACCCACATGTGCATAAGTTGGGGGAGGGGCAGAGGGAGAAAATCTTCAAGCGAAGCCTGACTTGGGGCTCATTTTGGGATCCTGGGATCATGACCTGAGTCCAAAGGTCAACTGCTTAACCCCCTGAGCCACCCAGGCACCCCTAAATGAAATGTTTTATATATCATCTAGCTCCCAGAAAATATTGTCCTGTTTCCAAACTCCTCTGCCTTCTATTATGACACTGGTCCTCCATTATTGAAAAGCCAGCCTAATCAGCAATCCTATTCCCTCCAGAACACAGTGACATTATGAGATCTGCGGTTAATAAGGACCTGCTGATGGTTGAGTTTTTGAGGTACAAATATGCACAATAGGCTCTCAAATAAACTGCCGAGATTCCATGACTCTGTAAAAACACTTAGCAGTTTCAGTGATGATGTCTTTGACAGTGTGTTAATGGTGGGAATTCTTTTCACTGATGGCATAAATATATTTGGAAAATATCCCTGTGTTATGGGATGTCAGCTTAGAGAGAGAACTGCTAAATGAAAGCAGGAGTTTAATGGATCAGTTTGTGACTTCTGGGAAAAAAAAATTAAAGAATTTAACAGAAGACTAAATTCTACTTGGGTGATTATCTCAGCTCTCTGAGTAGCAGAATTTCAATTGTATCCAGGGAGTCTTGTCAAAAACCCAGCAAGGATCTTTATCCTCTTCTCAAGCCTTCTCCGACAGGCTGTTTGCCCTTAAAAACTGAAAAATCTCCCCTCTTTCCTCGTTGGATTAACCACAAGGATATGACGTGTGGGTTTATAAGCTTGGCATGGTGTCTTAAAATTCGAACTTTGATAATTTGAGGTTTCATCCCAGTCATGGCCTCGGTTGTCATCTGTGATAAGGTGCACCACGTATTGTTTCATAGGATTTTTTTCCTCTCTACTAACAAGGTTGTAAGCTCTTGAAGATGTGACATGACTGGCGTCTCCCAGATGTAGTGGGTAATAACCTTCACCTGCAGGCTTAGTCCAGCCAAATTCCTGAGCACTTCTGAAGTTCTGATCACCAGCAGCTCTGGCATTTGGATCTTGCCTTCTTAGGTTTCTTCCTTTGGCTGGATTTATACACTCTGGGTTTAGTTTCTGGATTGAGTGCTCCACTACCCCCTCTGGAATGGAAATCTCTCTCGAGTCCTGGATTGCCCTTTGTCGCCTTGATTTCCTGGTTTTAATATTCCTGGTCACTGGAACCTCTGTGTCAGTAGTTGAAGCTTGAAGAACATAAATACCTTAACTGCTATTTCTAGCCGTTCATCTTATTGGTATAATGCTTGGCCACTGAAGGCGAGGCAATCCCTTTGTAAGGCAAGGGGCTGGCTCCATGTTTAATATTTGACTGAGGCCAGATTTCCAGGTCTACACCCCATTGTCCCTGTCATTCCGACATCTAGGCAAGCTGATAAGAGAGCCTACTTTCTCTTTTGGTGTCAATGGGCGATCAAACCCTGGTCTCCTAGAAAACCTCACTATGTGAGTAAGAAATCTTTTACAGCATTTTTTAAAAAAGATTTTATGTATTTATTTTAGAGACAGAGAGAGCGTACATGCAAGCAGGGGGAGGCCCGGAGGGGGAGGGAGAGAAAGGGAGAAGGAATTCCAAGCAGACTCTGAGCTGAGCATGGAACCCAATGCAGGGCTCCATCTCATGACCCTGAGATCATGTACTGAGCCAAAACCAAGAGTCAGATGATTAATAACTGACCGAACCACCCGGGTGCCCCAACCTTTCACAACGTCTACATATCTCTATCTTTCTAAATCTGTCTCCTCTGCCCTCATTATCAATTTCTCTGTCCTAAATCATGTCTCCAGCACCTCAAAACTGAATTATTGCACCAATGTCCTAGCTAATCTACCAGCTTTCCTTGACTCCTTAGATCATGTTGGCACCGGGGTTCCATAAATACATCCTAATATGAGACTCCTATTGAAAATTCTCCAATCACTCCACATTCTCTAATTATGACTTACTAGGCATTTTAAGGTTTGGACCTACTCCTGCAGACTTACTTCCTGCTAACTTCCTCTTCATCTTTCAAACTCCAGCAGCGGTGAATTGTTTATATTTTCTCTACACCTCAACCCCTCCCCAATATATCAAACTGCTTTTGCTTATTGTATCTCTGCCTAGCTAATCCTTTCCAATGCATAGGGCTTTTCCTACCCCCATTCCCCATCCCATCTGGAAAAATTCTACTCCTATTTATCCTTTAAGACTCAGATTGGAGGCCACTCTCTCCAATATCTCTGCCATGACCCGTCCAGACTGAGTTACATGTTTCTCTTCTGTATGCATTTCACTTATCAGTTTCTATAGCATGTTTTGTGTCTACCTTTACCATTAGACTGTAGTGTCCTTTAGGGCACAGGCTATGTCTCATAAATCGCTGTAACTCCAGCACCTAGCAAAGTTCCTGACACACGGATAATAAACTTTTATTGCACAGGGAGTCTTCAAGCCATAAAATGATTCACAGGAGACTTAATGGAGAAGTAACATGGTCCCAGCACTCCTCTGGGAATCAGTGCTCTGTGTGATGCTGGCGAGGTCACTTAACCTTTCTGTGCCTCCATTCTCTCAGCTGAGGAGAGACCACCTATATTTTAAGGTTCTTCCCAGCTCCATATTTGCTGTGAAATATGGACTCTTCATGCTGCATTTACGTTTTGGATTATAGAAATTTAACAACTCCTTCGAGATACTTTGCAGACACTACACACAGAGTTAAGAAGCTATTGTGAACTAAGTCATTTGCACACGTAAGTTCCCCAGTCATTTGCACACGTAATGCAGGTACATGTCAATTGAATAAACAAATACATTTTTTGTAATTTTATATAATCTTTCGCTTTATATAATCATTTATATATTATTATATATCATAATATATATAATTATACTATATTATAATATATATATATATTTCTCCATTATATATATTTTTTTGCTTCTGCAACCATGGTCACTTTCTTCTTGACACCGGATTTAGAAGCTGTTTTCTTCTATAATGCTTTATGTTCTTTAAGGTCCAACCCAAAAGACACTGCGCCACTTCACCTTGAAGAAATCAGCATCAAGTCTCTTCCTCCTCCTCATCTCTATCCAAGAACAGCGTAGGACCTTCCTTGATCTTCTGTACTTCATCAATGTTAGCAACAGATTGAGATTGACACCCTTTTGTTTTTCCCAGCTTCTTTTAACATTTCTTCCTCGGCTACCTTCTCTTCTTCCTCTCCACCACTAATACCACTAATACCACTAGCCAGTCTGAACTCTGACCCTTCTGGTTCTATCCCACCTTCCTGAAGAATGGACATTTTCTCAGTGAAGTGGACTCTAAATTCTTTCATTTCATCATTAGTGAGGGAACAATTCTTGGCACAATTACTTTATTATCTTAACTCATGAACAATTCTTTGGTGGGTTGTTTCTGCATTTTCTTTTTTTTTTAAATTTTTATTTATTTATGATAGTCACAGAGAGAGTGAGAGAGGCAGAGACACAGGCAGAGGGAGAAGCAGGCTCCATGCACCGGGAGCCCGACGCGGGATTCGATCCCGGGTCTCCAGGATCGTGCCCTGGGCCAAAGGCAGGCGCCAAACCGCTGCGCCACCCAGGGATCCCTGTTTCTGCATTTTCTGAAGAAATCCTACCTGTGGTGTCACGGCAGGACCAAGAGACAGACCATATTCAGGTACAGGTAACTTTCTCACTTCAAATACCTCTTTATCCTTCATCAGCTACTTTGAATGCATGTGGGGGACAAAACAACTTTGAGCTTTTTCTTTTAAATCTTGATCTTTGTATAAAAAAACAATCATTTTTTTTTCTCTAAACATCTATAAGTTTATCTGGATTGATTTTGATTTTCTTCACAGGCACTTTCTTCTGGAGAAGTTGCTGAACAATCCCTCTTTGTTTTGAGAGAAGCAAAATTAATAAAGCTTTGCTATTCTTTCTGTACCTGGCCATTCGATCTGCCCTCAATATGTGTTCTAGTATTTTTTGGACAATCGTACTGAAGAACCCGATTCCTAGCCAAGAAGTCTAGACCCTTGCTAAAATAGCGGTAGCAAATAGCACCACAGTTCTCTTGCAGACAGATCTGTTATAAATGTCCATTCTCATCCTCTGCTGCTGTCAAACCCAGGCGGCGGGGCTCTGGGGGGAGGCAAGGATAGAAGAACCGGGATGTAGCTATCAGAACACTTGATACAGATACTGAATCTCCTTACAACTGAAAAGAAAGACAATACTTTTCTTCTTAAGGTGAAGTCTCTAAGTGGAGTATAGCACATGGATTTTTTGCTGTAGCTCACAAACTATGCAGGTCTGTTCCAAAGTGACAGTGGTGTATTATTCTTTTTTGTGAACTTGAACATGTATATATGATTTTTAGCCAACAAGATGTAAAGCCTGCTCAAATATCTATGAGTTTGTCTGTGTGTGGTGAAGGGACTATGAATAGTTCCAATAAATTATGTACTAAAATCAAAACATTATTTATTAAAACAGATTTTTTTTAGAATTTACTGAGTATCAAGACTTTTATTATTTTCAGTAGGCAGTTTAACCATCAGCAGCAATTATATAAAAATTATCAATTAAGTTTTATTTGCATATCATTAAATACTTATTTCCTCAGTGTCTGAGGAACTTTCTTACTCATTTCTCTATGTTCTTAGTAGGATATAAATTTTGGAAATTCACTATTTGAGTTAAAATCTTTGGCCCTCTATGTGACTTGAGGCAAGATATTTGACTTTCCAGTAACTTAGATTCCTCTCCTATAAAATGGAAATAGATATTAGAGAAATTACACATAGATCGGGTTAGTTATACCATGAGAATTGGTACATGTAGCATGAAATAAAAATATGTAAAATTAAACAAATTAGAATAGCATGTAGTACATAATACGATAAAAAAGTATTGTAGTGAATGCTTGCTAAATATATGGGGGATAAGATGAAACTGGTAAGGTATACAGACAAAAAATGTAGTAGTTAAGCCATATGTACAATAAGTCTAATAATAGGTTAAAAATAATAATATCTTTAGGGAGAGGTGGGTTGTCTTATAAGGATTTAAAGTTGAGATATGTAAGTGACATTTAAATTTTTCTAAAATTGCATTGTTCGGTCAAAAAAAAAAAAACTATCCAAAATGTAATATATTGGCAACAAAACATATGGTTCATGTCTTTATGGTGTTTTCAGTAGAGATATACACTGAAAAAATGTTTGCATTTATGGAATTGAGAATGATAAAGTTTGATGTCCTCTATAAACACATAAAAAATAAATCCAATTTAATCTGCGTGGAAGATAGGGAGGACATCGTGGAGGAAGCAATTTTTTTTTGGCTGAAACCTGAAAAGTAAATAGATATTGGATGTAGCAAGATGTGGATTGGAGGAGTGGTGGAAGAAAAAACAAACACAAGTTTATTAAAATCAGTAAGATTGGAAAAAGAAAAAAAAAAAAAAAACCTGACCCCAAATCAAAAGTCTTTCCATGCTTTGGGGGATCATCCATACCACTGTGTCAGAAAATTATCCTGAATAGCTAATGCAATAAAACTTTATACAATGATAACAATATAAATATTTACACCAAACTTTAAGACCTTATTTTCCTACACATTGTCTCATTTAAATTTAACAGATACCGGATGACTTGTGTATGATTTTTTTTTTCATTTTACTAAAAGAGAAATAAAGCTGATTGGCCTGTGCAAAGTCACACAGCTGAGGTAGCCAGAAGTCATGTGCTCAAACTATTAAGAGATTCTGAAGACGACGCATTACAGAGAACTAGCTCTTTTGAACTGATCAGGGCTCCGTCTGCAAAGTGAATGGCAGAAAGAGTTGCTCATTCAACAAATTCCTGATAGGTACCTACCAAACACCAGGTGCTGGCTGAGTTGTTAGGGATAAAGCAGTCAACGATACAAGGCACAGCGCTGTCTCTGTGGAGCTTATCTGCTAGATGTGAGAGGCAGAGAGTATACAAGCTTAATGACAAAATACGTAGTTTGTTTGTGGTAGCCAGGGTTCAGAACAAATATAGAGTAGAAAGAGGGCTAAGGGGCATTATGGGCAGTTTCAGAGTGGTCAGAGAAAGCTTCACTGGAATGGTAACATTGAATTAAAGACCTGTGGGAGAGAAGAGATAGAGCCCCACTGAGATCTCAGAGAAAGGATTTCCAAATAAAGACAATTGTAGATCAAAGGCCATAGACAGGAGGTAGTCTGGGGCCAGGGGTGTGTTTCTGTAACAACAAGGAGATCAGTGTGCTTAGAGCAGAAGGAACGGGAGGAGAGTAACAAGAAGAGTAACAACGGGCCAGAACCTATAAGGTTCACAGGGCATTGGGAAGACATTGGCTATTAGACTGAGGGAGATGGGCAGATGGCAGGGTGCCGAGCAAAGGAAGGACGATATCTGGTTTCCATTACAAGAAAAATCACCTCGTCTATTGTATTGTAATGAGACGCTGTTGACAGAAAATGTGGGAATGTCGGTTAGGAGGCCATCGAAATAACCAAGGAGAGATTAAAGTCTGGCTATCTTTTTAAGGTTAAGATGATAGGACTTGACTTAGGACCAAATGTAGGGCGTGCAAGGAGGAGAGGGATCAGCGAAAAGCACAAGTCTAAAACGTACCAGGTCATACATCATGCTCATTCCTTTCCCAGCCGGCCTCGTGGATACCGGCTGCTGTTGTTCACTTTGTTTTTATTGTTTATCTCTTTGTTGGTTGTTCTGTGCGAGTGGTTTGAAGAAGAATAGAAAGAGTAAGAAGGGTGAGCGAAGTGAGTTGGAACTGGGGGGGTCAGTTCAAAGAAACTGTGAGAGCTATATTCCTGGCAGACTTGCAATAAAAACATCACCCCAGAAAGCAGCGCCCTATTCCTTGATCCGTTTTTCACCTGGAAAACAGTTTTGTCACACAGGCAGAAATTACAGAAAATAGAAGAACTGAGTTATCCTGGAATTTGGTCGATTATAACCAAATCAACAGTAATCATCAACAGAGCATCCTCAAAGCGGTAATAACAGCTTGTCTATCCAAAACTCTCCTTTGGAATGTTTTTATTTTCAAGAGTGTTTCACCTGGAGTAAGGGTGCAGTACTGTGCTTGCACACAGAAAGCCGTGCGTATTGGTCTGTAATTTTCCTAAACCTGAAAGTCGGATCACTTTGAGAGCAAACACCTTGATGTGAATACTCGGAAAGTGTATTTAAGAAGAAGCAGGACAGATATTAGTGCTGAACAATGACAAGTATGACATAGGTGCTAGACTTCACACTGAGGGGTCACCGCACACATTATTTCACAATGGCTGCCTCAGTAGATGAGCTGACATAACAACCCACTGCCGGTGCCATAAACAATTGCCAATTTCATTTTACAGGAGTCACATGGATGAGTTGAACCAGAAAAAGTGATGATGGTAGATGAAACTGAATATGTATGACTCATTCAGAGCTGCCTTATTAGCGCGGAGGCACTAGCATGGGTTCAGCATTGGAGAGCCCAGGTTCAAACCCCAGGCCTGCCGTTTATTAGCTACATGACCTTGAGCAGAACATTAAGCTGGTTTCCTCACTCTAGAAAGGAGGAAATTAATGTAGACTTGTACTGAAGAACCATGTGAATCAAATGAGACAACGCGTGTGTAAAAATGGTTAAAATACTGTATAAATAGTGATAGTACTGTTGAACAAGCTTTCCTTTCCCTTTGAAAGATGGAAACAGGGAGAATAGGAAATGAGTTCCCAATTGTTGACCACTCTCCTTGATTTCAGAGATTGCCCACCTGCCACCCCACTTAATGTAAACAAGAACAGCATATGTCTTTCTAGCTAACTATCCATGCATCCAACAATTTTATTGTTCATCTTGTCCAGTGCCATTGTGTATGTTAGAATCAAGACTCTAAGATTCTAATTTAGACCTGTCTTTGTTCCCAAGCCTGCATAATTCCTGTTATACTAAGTCATTGCCTGTGAATTTTACACGGAGCCACACTGTGTCAGAAATGGAAGAAGTAATAGAAATCATCTTGTGGAATGGTTTTCAAATATTTAGTTGTAAAGTCCTATTGGGAAGCTCAATATTTGCTAGAAGTAGGGCTGCCCTTGTTAAAGCAGATATGGGAACTCCAGAATTACTTCTCCACTCGGACCCCCTCCATTTTTCCTCTTCGGATTGTCAATAATTTCGGATTTGAAAACATGAACTTAGCTGATCCTTCTCAGTTTTGCAACTGAAAAACTTTTTTTGTTGTTGCAATTTTATACCTTTATTTGACAATCAGCGATTAGTTCTCATTAACAGTCTGTAGATTTTTGAAAGTGGTGACAGGTACATAGGTAACCAGCATGTAGAGCTTGTTTGGTGAATCTTCATCCCTGTTACATTTTCTGGACAACTGCACATGGATACAGTATGGAACATTCCGTGGTCTAAATGATTTACCCAAGAGCACATGACCTTTCGATGGTAAAAGAAGAACAAGGAACCCCCCAGTTCTGTGGAACTTTGGTACCATTCGCCCCATAGTCTTCCTACATTAGTCCCACTGTGTTGATATTTGAAGGGTCTGAATAAAATACATTCCTATCTCCTATCCAACTTCTGAACAAGTTCATATATATATATATATATATATATATATATATATATATATATATAAAGGATTTTGTCATATGGAGACAAAAATATCATTCACATAATTGATGGAGCTGTTGGGGAGATGGGTCACTGTGTGGTAACAAAAGACTATTCCCTGCACCCGCATCAAGGGGGACTCTAAAACTGAATGGGTAGTGAGTCGAGCTCTGCCCACTTAACTTCTCTCTAACTTACCAGGCTACATTCCTCCATGAGAATACAGGGGCAATGAGAGTCTAGCGCTATCTTAATATAAGACCCCTGTTACAAATTACAAAAGGAGACATCAGGAGGATGAGCTTGTGACTCCATCTAATGAAGGACCAGGAGCAGGGATCGGAGGAGATCATACATAAAAGCATATAGTTTTATTTTGTTTCAACTTCTGGTTTTAACTTCTGATTTGTTTGCTGCGCTATTAAATATTAATGCTCTCGTGAACATATCCAAGTGTTTGAGCACTTATCAAATTTATGAAGTTCTATATTTCCTGGTGGTTTCATAATTTATAGATGAACCTATTTCTGAAACTAAAAATTATTGTAGTGAGATGTTACATAAGGCAAAACCAAATGTGGATAAATCTTGAAATAGTGTTCATCTTTCTCATCCTGAAAGAGCAGAGTCAGAGTGGTTGTCATATCTTTAAAACAGAAGACATCCCAAGGACAGGGAGGAAACTGGAGTCTTACAATCAGCAAACCCATGCAGGACTTAGGAGAGGCCTATAAAGACGTTGTGGATATATGGTAATTGAGAAAGGAAGCTTGGGGGTAAAGAGGGATCTGAAACATGCATCATCCAAGGTAATACTAAAGAGTTGTTGAAGATCCTCAGTAAAATTCCAATACATCTTGAATCCATGATTAAAAGAAGATTACTAGTTGTGGCTTGAAAATAACTATTCATGTTAATTCAGAAACAGGTTGAACATTTGGGAGCATCAACTTAAAAAGCCTTCACTGAAAAATCAACACAGGAGCACCTGGGGGGCTTAATCGGTTAAACATCTGCCATTAGGCTCCGGTTGTGATCCCAGAACACTGGGTTCAAGCCCTATGTTGGACTCCCTGCTCAGCAGGCAGCCTGCCTCTCCCTCTCCTTCAGTCCCTTCCAACTACTCTTGCTCTCTCTCTCTGTCAAATAAATAAGTTTAAAAATCTTTTTTTTTTTTAAAGTCAACTCACTATGGTGATTGGTAAGACCTTCGTCCTTCGTACTAGGTAATTATAAGGTATGCTTTCAATAGCTAGGGGTGCAGAATAAAGTTACAATGATTTTAATATAAAAATGAGTATATATCTTCACTTTAACATCCCCCCACCTCACAAGGAGAAAGTTGCATATTCCTTCCCATTATTCTCTCCTTTCACTTGACTCTCGGTTCTAACTTCTATCACTAGGCGGTAGATCACTCTGCTGAAAAACCTGTCTCCACTGATGTTGCTGTTGTCACTGCTTCAACTCATCCTCCAATTCTGAGCCTCATTATCACTTCTACAAAGAGGTCTCCTATGATTTTCAAAGAATAATGAGTTTCCCTGTTGTACTTCTCATACCACCCCAAGATTCCTCCTGTACCTTTGCATAGTAGATCTAAGCTTACGATTTTGTTCATTTGGTCAGTAAAAAAATACTTAGTGGGCATTTATCACAAGGCAGACATGTCTCTAGGCTCTGGATAGACCATTATGAATAAGACAGCCTGGATTGCAGTCCTTGTGAAGCACACATTCTAGTGGAGATACACCACGCCATCAAGGGTCTTTTTACTGCTTTGTTTTTCCTCCTAATATTTGCTGAACTTCTATAATCTTGGTTGATATTCTGTAGTTCTCAATAGATATTTATTGAATAAATAGTGAATAAACAAGAGGAAATTATGGGAAAGAAATGAATGAATAAATATGTAAGATGCTGATAAATTCTCTGGAGAGAATTAATACTGAATGAAAGAATTGATAATGACTGGCTTATCCTGTATCAATTGCTATGAAAGTCTTCTCTAAGGTCTTGACATTGAAACTGAGATACACATGACAGGAAGACATCAATTTTAGGTGCTATTATTCAGGAACTACCATGTTCTGAGAAAGTCCAATTGGTAGTGAGAGGCCTGGAGATTGAGATACCTCAGAGGAAGAGAAAGAGAGAGAGGGGCTGAAGGAGAGAAAGATGGAGGAGAGAGGGAAAGAGAGGGAGGAGAAGGAAGGAAGAAGAGAAGAGAGGAGAAGGGAAGAGAAGGGAGGAGAGGAGAAGAGAAGAGAAAAGAGGAGAAGAGAAAAGAGGAGAAGAAGGGAAGGGAAGGGAGGGAAGGGAAGGGAAGAGAAGGGAAGGGAAGGGAAGGGAAGGGAAGGGAAGGGAAGGGAAGGGAAGGGAAGGGAAGGGAAGCAAGAGAGGCATCAAAATGAACTAAAATAAACATGAGTGAAGAAGCCATTTGGAAGTGGACCTTCTAGGCATAACCGTCACTATGTGGATTGGAGATGTACCATCTGACTCCCTTTCTCCCAAAAGTTTTATATCACTATGTCCTGGAGTAGTTTCACAACAACCAATAATCGAAACATGTCTTTCGTGGTCGTGGTATAGCATTCACAGAATTTTGTTACTGGCTCATATTAGGTGAGGGGGAAAAATGGACAAAGAATAATTACATGAAGTGAAGAATCATGTTACTTACTGTTTTTTAGATTCTCTGAGCTTCAGTGTCTTTACATGTAATGTAAGGATGCTACATAATTTTCAAAGTGTTTGAGAAAATTAAATCACCTAATATATGTATGTGTTTAATACTGTGCTTGCACCCTGTAGTCATGGAATTGGTAGAAGTATTTTGTTTATCTCATTCAGTTTTTTTCCACAATGCCCAAGGCATCACCTATTATATAGACTCCTCATTTGTATTTTTTAAATGAATACATAAAGTAATCTATCAGGCACTGTCCAAGTCACTAGGACCACAAAGAATAACAAATTCAGGATGTTACAGTGGCTCTGGATGGGCTGTCAGTTCTAGTACAATAAGCACTATAGTCATAATCTATGCAAAGGATTATAGGAGCCAAGAATACAACATTTGATTTTGTCTGGACAGAGAAAGCCAAGAAATATTTTACTAATGAAGGGCTTTTGTTCTACCTTAGAGCATGCTTAATTGATGATTATGAATATATCAAGTAAGCACATTTCTGAAAAAGGAAATGTTGTTTTCGAAGAAGGACAAGAATGAGACTGATAAATCACACATCAAGGGGCTCCTGAGGGACTTGACAATTGTGGCTGGGCATAGGATAATGTGGGAAAATGACACGGTAATCAGATAAGCAGAAGTCAGATGATGAAGGGCTGCGTATGTCACAACAATGAGTTTGACCTTCATTGTATAGGGAATAGAGAGGCGGTTTCAAATTCTATTCAGGGCTCTGGCGCTCTCTGACTCTAGATCATTGTGAGGAATGGATTGGGATGCTTGAGATGAAGGCAGTCTAGCTAGGACGCTGCTGCTATTACCAGGCGGAGAAATGATACTGATCTGATCTATAGCAGTGGCAGATGATTAGTGAGCAAGGAACAAATACGGAAAAATTAAATAGGGGTAATGTATAGGACCTAGTTAACTAATTATATATGGAAGTTGAGAAAAATTGTAGAGTCAAGGATGATTCATTTTGATTTGAATTACTGAGAACATGATGATACAATCAACAGAAAATTTTGTTTGGTGCAATTTTGGACGTTGTAGTAATCAGATGTGGCCTTCCATAACACTGCATAACAAAGAACTTCAAAATCTCTGACTAATTAAACCTGTATTTTTCTTGCTTACATGAGTACATGCTTGCATAGGATGGGCTTAGCTGGGCTGCAGGCTGTGCGTAAAGCTCAAGCCTGTCACACATGTCATTCTTTCTTCTTGGATCAGATGCTATCTGGAACATTACCTTTTTCATAAAAAAAAATGCAGGAGCACAGGAAAATAAGCAGAAAGACCTCTTAACATATAGGCACATAGCACACATACTGTCATTTCCATCCACATTCCATTAATTAGCCAAAATAAGTAAAATGGCCGAGTCCAATATCAACAGAGCAGCAACACAGACTCTGTTCATACCAGGAAGCACCACACAGTCATATGAAAAAGGACATGGGTAGACAATTTTAATACATGGAAGGGAGTGAAATTGGAAACAGTTGGAAACAAGGACCTATTGATCATGACAGTGAAGTTAAGTTAGTACATCAAGTAAGAGTATCCATGAGTATAACTAAAGGGAGAAACACCAGAAATTTCCATACAGGGAATCTTTATTGCCACAAAGCTTCATTACTCTTACTTCATGGTACTTTATAGGTATTTCTATGCCGTTAGTTACTTTTTACATCATGTTTGATTCACTTTTAGACTATTGCATGTAAGGGAAGCTGCCAAAATTAAAAAAAAATCAAACCATCTCTCTCTCCAATACTGACAGGTAATGAACAAAGGCAAGTGTAGACAAATGCCAGTACCCTACAGTCTCAAAAGTTGTTCTTCAAGAATGAACCTTTTCCCGAACATATCAGTACGACAGCCAAGAATATGGGGCCCAGAGATTTTTGATCAAACATTTGTGGTAGGTAGAATTAGGGTTTCCCAAAGATGATCATATTCTAATCTCCAGAACCTCATATGTTAGGTTACAAGGCAATGGGGAATTAAGGATAGAAATGTAATTAGTTTTACTAATCAACTGACTTAAAGAGATAATCCTGTATTACCTGGGTGGGCTTAATGTAATCCCAAGATGGTTCCTTCAAAATAGAAGAGGGCCATCAGAGTCAGAGGGGATTTGGAAGTGCTGTCATAGGAGGACATCAGAGTCAGAAAGGCACTTGGAAATGCTGAATTGCTGGCTTTGAAGTTGGAGGAAATGGACACAAACTAAGGAATGCAGCTAGTCTCTAGAAGCTGAAGAAGGCAAGGACCAGGTTATCCCTCAGAACCTTGGGAAGGGAAGCAGCTCTGCTGACACCTTGACTTTAGCTCAGTGAGACTCGTTTTAGACAATTCACCCCTAGAACAATAAGATAATATATTTCTGTCTTTATAGGTCTCGAAGTTTGTGGTAATTTGTTACAGCAGTTTTAGGAAATGAATGCAGCCTCTAAATCTTTGGTTGATGACTGATGGCAGAAATACCAAACCCCTTCAAAGAAAGAGCTCCATCAACAGGGAATTTAATTTAGCCTATGGATGACCACACCAGAATGCCGTAGATAGTTATCTCTCTGAGAAAGATACAGCCAACACACTCATTGGGTTTTTCTCCCTTTAAAAAGTTTGCCATCAATTCTTCCAGAGTTCCTTCAAAAACACTAACAACTCTGACACCAAAGGAGCTACAAAAAAGATGTCCATTTATTGGTGAGGTCCTAGAAATATGGCTTCCTTCCCCTCTGGTAGGGAGATGGGATCTATTAGGGGAAAAATCCAATCTTCTTTACCTAAGGTACAATCTTAATGTACCCTATGGCATTGTAAGTTACCCATAGATATAAATAAATAATTAATAAAAGACATTTAAAATAAATAAATAAATAAATAAATAAACAAACAAAATTGCTTCCACCATAGGGCTTTATGCATCATAGTGATATTTATGCCTTACCGTCTCAATATCATCAAAATTCTTATCTCATTCCAATGTCAATGAGCTCAAACTGACTGTCACTTCATTTCTGACTCTCTTGAGTGTATCAGACATGTCTGGCATATAATTTCCCTGCATAATTATAGCTGGAGTAATTATTAACATTAAATGCTTGTTGAATTGACCCACAGCACTTAAAAATTTATAAACAGGTCTGTAAATGAGATTTTGCATACCAGATCCTTTACAAAGATAGTTCAGGGATTATGGACAAGCCTACGATAAGTCAGTAATATTAACATATTTACCATCTTAAATTACTGAGACAATCAAAGGCAATTGCTAAAAGGAGAAAACTATCTGTGGTCACAGTTTTAAATAGGATAATTTATCCTAGAATATGTTAAAATTGATTGACAATAAGTTTACACTGAGCATTTTAACTGTTTTTTTTTTCATTTTTGTTCATTTTTTGTGCAGTATTCTGAAATAACTTTCCACCACTAATATTTTTTTTCTTTCTCTAGAACTATGAAATGTAAATGAATTTAATCAATATACTCTGAGGACTAATTATATATATATATCTGCAGGACATTCAAAACTAAAAATACTATAATTAAAAAAGTGAAAATACTATAAGTGATATTCCAGGAGTGTTATTAGAGGAAATAAAAGCCATTTAAAACAAACAGACTTTTTGGCAGTTCAATACACATGGGTTTCATCTTATATTACTATTTGGTTTGACTAAGTTAAATTTTCCAAGCAAAATAGTGATTTGGTTGATATAATGCCCCCCAAGTTCTCATTTGGTATTTCCAGTCCTTGAACATTTCAGGATCTATAATCCTTGCAGGACTCACAGTAAAATACTGGATGGCAAAAAGCAGGTAATAGTGGCCTGGGAAACAGAGCAATTGGACTCAAGTCTATGAATAATATTATTGTGCCTTTACCAAATTACATAAAACAAATGCAATTAAATTACTTTGAACTAAACAAAAGTATTTCTGACCTTATAAGGTGGATGTGGCTCTACAGCCTAGAAGTCTAGGGCCCCCACACAATGAGGCAAAAGAGACATGCAACTGTTTTGGAAAGAGATATTTACTCTCCATTCTCACGTACAACACATGGACAACCCAATCAGAGTCTTCGGTAGCAGAGATATGTGCGGGTCTTTCTACTGGGGGTGCAGCTGCCAACACCCAGGGGCTCACAGTCTCCCACAGCAAGATGCAAACAGCTGGGGCTCAAGGAAAGGTGCCCCGGATTTAACCACACAGAAGCCACAATTTAGGAAAAAAACGTTGATCTGTGGATATTTGTAGAAACTGAGGCCTGGAAATGTAATTAGAAGATGTGGGGCCCCCTCAGCTGCAAAAAATGGCAGTGAAATGTGAAGCAGAGTGATAGTAATGCCGTTAGAGGGTACTTGTGGTGGGATTCCTCGAATTTTGCCTAAAACACGTAAAGTGTGTCAGTAGACAGGCATTAAATGGAACATGTGTGTGTGTGTGCGTGTGGGTGTGTGTGATCATCTTGGCTCCTGTCTATATCACTTCGTAACTTGGGCAGGTATTTTCACTTCTCTGCCTCTCATGAGAACACTGAAAACTAACTCTCAGAGTTAGATTTTGCCAGAATCTGGAAAGATTTTCTAATTATAGCAATGACCTAAGATGCACAGCTGGTTTCCAATGCATATTTTGCCATCAGAAATGGAGTAAACCCACCGGGCTGCAGGGGGAAGGAAACGTGTTATTTCTCCTGCCTTTTCTGCCCTTGTCACAGAGACCAAAGAACTGATAGATTTCTGAGAAGGAATAGGATAGCACGTTTCCTTTCTATCAGTACTTCTCATTCTAAGAATATCTACTGACTTCTATTTTTAAAAAGATCAGGGTGGGAGGGAGAATTAAAGGAAGGAATCAACAGTGGCTCATTGCATCTCTGAAATGAGCATTTCCAGAAAAAAAAAAAAAAGTTAGTGAAGCAAAAACTGAAAGCATTCTGGAAGTAGTGAAAGCTGTAGATTGCAGCTTATAAAATTCACGTTTCTCTGTGTGCAGAATGAAAGAATGGTGCTAGAAAATGGCTCCACTCTTGCTTAGCAAGACTTTTAGATACATTTCTTCTTCTTTTTTAGCCACTTTGAGATATAATAGACATAGAACATTATTGTATATGTTTAAGGTGTATGCTGTGATGATCTGGTGCGTGTGCGTATTGAGAGATGTTTGCAGCAATGAGGTTATTTAACACATCTTTCACCTCCCCCAATTGCCATCTTTGTGGCTGTTATGGTGAGAACATTTAAGATTTACTCTCATAGGAATCTCCAAACATACAATACAATCGTGTTAACTCTAGTCACCATGCTGTGCTTTAGATCCTCAGAACTGATTCCTTCTTTAAGCTGATGTTTTTACATTTTGGCTGACAGTTGCTGGCAACAACCATTCTTCTCTCTGTTTCTGTGATTTTACCCTTTTTTAAGATTCATCACACAAGTGAGATCACTCAGTATTTGTCTTCCTCTGTCCCATTTATTTCACTTAGCATAACGCCCTTAAGTTTTATCCATGTTGTTACAAATGTCAGGATTTCCTTCTGTTTCTTAATGGCTGATAGTGTTCCATTATTTATATAAACTACATTTTCTTTCTCCATTCATCATTGGTGGACATTTAGGTTGTTTCCAGGTCTTGCTTATTGTGAATAATGCTTGATGAACACGGGGTGGGGGGCGGGGGTGGGGCCAGACATCTTTTCCATGACCTGTTCTCATTTTCTTTGGATACGTATCCACAAGTGAGATTGCTGACTTATTTTGCAGTTCTACTTTTAAGATTTTGAGGTATTTCCATACTGTTTTCTACAGCGACTGTGCTAATTTACATTCCCACCAACAGTGCACAAAGGTTTTCTTTTCTCTACAGCCTCACCAATATTTTTGTCACTTGTCTTTTCCAGCAGGTGTGACGTGATGTTTCATGGTGGCTTTGATTTGCATTTCTCAGCGATTAGGGATGTTAAGCACATGTCCATGTCTCTATTGGCCATTTGTATGTCTTCTTTGGAAAAAATGTCTATTCAGGTACTTTACCCATTATTTTAATTCGATTATTTGTTTTTTTGGTTAAGTAACATGATTCTCTCATATGTTTTAAATATTAACCCCTTGTCAAATATATGAATTGGAAATATTTTCTCACATCCCATAAACTGCCTTGGCATTTTGTTGATCTTTATTTCTGTGTTTATTAGTTTGTAATCCTGTTTGTTTATTTTAGCTTATGTGGCTTGTGCTTCTGGTGTCATATACAAAAATTATTACCAAGACTGATATCAAGGAACATTGCCCCTATGTTTTCTTCTATGAGTTTTGCGGTTTCAGGTTTTAAGTCCTCAATCCGTTTCAAGTTAACTTTTCTGAGTGGTGTAAGATATGGGTCCGATTTCATTCTTTTCCGTGTAAATAGCCAGTTTTCTCAATACCATTTACTAAAGAAACTATTTTCTCTCCATTGAATAGTCAAGTCTCCCTTGTCAAACATTAGTTGACAACATGCGCAGGGGTTTCTTGCAAGTTCCTCAGTTCTGTTCCATCGCTCAGTGTGTCTGGTTTTATGCCAGTATGCACTGTTCTGATTGATGTAGCTTTGTAATATAATTTAAAGTCAGGAAGAGTGATGCCTCCAGTTGTACTTCTTTCTCAGGATTGTTTTGACTATTTTGGGGCTTTTGAAATTCTATATAAATTTTAGAATAATAGTGTTTCCTATTTCTTGAGAAATGCCATTGGGATTCTGATAGAGATTGCATGGAATCTGTAGATGGCTTCGCCTGTGATAAAACATTTTAACCATATTAATTCTTCTGATCTATGTACATGACTTATCTTTCCTCACTTCCTAACTTTTTTAACTTCCTATAACTCTTTTTCCATTTATTTGTGCCTTCTGCAATGTCTTTCATCAATATCTTATACTATCCATTGTGTAAATCTTTTACTTTTTTGGTGAAATGTATTCTGAAATATTTTATTGTTTTTGGTGCTATTGTAAATTAAATTGCTTATTACTTTTTCAGGTAGTTCATTGTTAGTGTATAAAAATGCATCTGATTTATTTTTCTTGATTTTGTACCCCAAAACTTTACTGAATTTAGCTATTTGTTCTAAACACTATATAGTAGAATCTTTAGCACTTTCTACTTATAAGACCATGTCATTTTTCCTTCTTCTTTTGTGTGGTTATTTGCCAGTGTTTTGTGCCACTGTGTTGCTGGATCTTGAGCTCTCCCAGAACTATTTTTTATTTATGGATAACTGTGTAATTTTTTTTATCTCTGTGGGGTCTGAGGCTGGAGGCTTCTACTCTTCTATCTTTGTGACATCAGATAAGTTTCTTCTTGATGATGACTATAGGATTATGTTGGCAGTTAAATTTTCCTAGAGATGTAAATCTGGAAAGCAAATTCTACCTAAAAGGCCAGTGGTCAATGGCCAAGGCTGATAAGTCCTATGTCATGTCTCCCATTATGCAGGGAAAGAGCTTCTAAGATGTTAATGTGTCTCCAGATCTCCTGTGGATACAGCAAAAGTACAGATCTTAGGGTAGAGCCTGAGGGGGTGCATTTCTAATAAGCTTCCAAGCACTTGTTACTGGAGGCTATGCTTTGAGGTGGTGAGCCACACCAAATTAGAAGGACTCCATCTTAGGTTGAATAAACAGGAAAACAGGGAGAGACATAGATCTGACCACAAATATTGTAGGACAAATTACATAATATATAAGAAACACCTCACTTACTTCAGAAAAAAAAAAGAGATAGGAAGTTAGCAAGTTAGGAAATTAGGAAGGAAAGAGGGAAGGAAAGATGGAAGGAAGAAAAGAGGGAAGTTAGGAGGATGAAAAGAAAAGAGGAATAGAGGGAAGGAAAGCAGGAACAAAGGAAAGTGAAAGGAAATGATATACAAAAGGCCAAGGAAAAGTACAGTCTGGAAGAAATAAAAGAACAGACAACCCAAGGAAAATTGTTCCTTCTTAAAAAGTTTTGTATTAAAGATTAGAACTTGTTAAAATTCTAATCTCAAATACACAGATACATACATAATCACAATGATATGTGAAAAAGAGAAAATGAGTTGAAAATCGTGAGTGCAAAACAGAAGAAATGAACATAAAAGTGTTGTTACCCCACAGAGGTATATAGAAGACATGACAAGGAGTAGAACAGACACAAATGAAAATATAAAAAAGCACAAGCCATGTACTGAACCTGCCTGAGTTGGAAACCATAACTCACCACGTGGCCCTGGCCCATCACTTCACCTCCTCGTCTCCCTTTTCCTTATCTGAATAATGAGAACAAGAATAGCGACTTCCTAATTGGGTGTTGTGGGATTTTTCAAATGGATATTCCTGGAGACATTTAAAAAAGCAGCTGGAATATTCAGTTCTGACTCAAAGACACTACACAGATTCTTCTCTCTGCCTAAAAGGTGCTTCTCTTGTTGCCCATGTGGCTCCCTCGCTCAATTTCATGTCTTTACACAGAGCTTATCTTTTCAACAACAGCCACTCCCTCTAAAATCACCATTGACCATATATATTTCTCAATTTGTAGTCCTCTCCATTGATGTCCCCACCGCGCGGTGGACCTTCTGTACCTTGATGTATTAGCATAGTCATACACATTGAGTTTCTACTTCTTTGTCTTCTGCTTCTCTCCCACTAGAATATAAGTTTTATGAGGTTGGTATTTGGCTGCCTGGGTCACTGTTGTATCTCTGGCACCTAAATGGTACCTAAAACTTAATAAATACTCTTTGAAATAATTTTATGATGAAGTCAGTGTTCAGATTTAAAATGAGATGAGGCCAAATTTTGTGACCTATACACTTATTCACTTAAACACACACAAACACAATCATGTATTGATAACCTAACACATACCTCTCAATTTACTACCTATTTTTATATATCATTTTATTTAACTATAACAGCAAATCTGAGGTAGGGTTTACCATCCCCATTTTTCAGGCTTAGAAACTATGTCTCAGAAAAATTGAGTAATATGGACTGAGTCACATGGATAACGATTCTTAGAACTGGTTTGGGTGAGTCTAGTCCATTCTGCTTATCCTCATGCCTTACCTGAAGCATGTATTTGCACTTGATCTAAAAATGAGTTAATAAATCCACTCTGACTCTATAGGTTAAGTCATTCCAGTTCACACACATAATATGCACCCACTTAAAAATGAGCCTTACTTAATTCTGGTATTGTGTTTGGTCACCAGAGCTCTTGACCTGAGACTGCATTGACTGGTTACAGCCCTACAAGCTCACTTTCATTGGAGATATGTAAACAAATTGCAAAAGGACAACAAAAGTTGTCTGGTTTTGCAATTGTTCAGACCAAGTACTTTTTTTTTTTTTTAAGAAAGGAGTAGGTGCTAAAATACCAATTGGCATTGCCTTATGAGTTAAACTCTAAAAGTAATAGTTCAAAAAATAGTTTAAAACAAAGACATTTAATAATTTTTATCTTTTTTTTCAGTCTATTAAAACTCTTGCTGTCTTGCCTCTGATTTGATTTGGGCCTTTGCTTACTGACATGACAGGTTTAATGATCACACGTCAGTATTCCAAGAGCCTCCTATTTAACAGAGGAGCACTGTTCCCTGGAATACTCTAGTCACCTCTCATCCACTGACCTTTCCCCTGGAAACATTCATCACCAGTGACACTGACTGATGAGCAGCATGATCCCCTGACCTCCAATTTATTCATGTTGATGGTCTTGACACTCTTCATAGTCTCTGAGGCTCCACACAGCTGCCTAATATCATCAGTGGATCTTTACTTCCCAGAAATACTTTCTATTTCCTCACAGTACGACAGTATTACTTTGCCTCTATCTAGCACAAACTGTCACTATTTTTTTTTTTACTTATTGCTTTTCAAAATCTTCAGACTCTCTCCCACCCCCACTGACATTTCTAGGTCTCTCATTTAGTTCCCTACAGTTTGTCTATCTTAGGGGGTCATTCTCCAAGGAAAGGGATACTTTTCCTGGTTCAATATCCTCATCAATCTGGTGAGGAATTGTACACCAGTAAATAAAGAGACAACTGAAGCTGATCAGACAGGTTTTGTTTTTAGATTACAATAGGTTACAATAACCATTTTCATGACCTCACCTAGTAGTGACTACTACTATTAATTCCATATCCTTTCCTTAAGAAGTTTCAACAATTCATGCTGCTAATACACTACTACTGTTAATAGCAATAACTGCCACTTATTGTTTTCTATTGATTTTCAGAAAAAAAGGAATGACATTTATATTAGTATTTATAATAATAAAATATCTTTCTTGAGCAATTACCACGTGTTAGATATTATGGTTAGTAATAAGTGTTATCTCATTTAATTCTTCTATTAATCCCGTGAGATAAACGATATTACCCTCCTTATTGTGAAAAAAAGCAAACTGAAACAGTGAAGTCTTCAGTAGAAACATCAACATGCATCAGGTCGCGTGATTGGCCGTAAGCAGGACCAAGATTTTATTAGATGATTCACTAATTAATTTGGATTAATAGGTTTTCATCAACCAAATCTGGTTCAAAAAGGAAAGAATGGTAGTGATAATTATGATGATAAAAAAATACTAATAATTAAAGTTGCTATCTCTTGTTCCAATGACCTATGTACTTTATACACAGATTCTTGTGTGCTTTAGTTCTTACAGGAAGGCAAGATAGTTACTTTCGTGCCTATTTTATAGATCAGGTGATTGGAAATTGCAGAGGTGATGTATTTTTTCCTGAGACAATGGCAGTAATTCCCAGCAATTCTGTTTGCCAGCTGAGTGCTGCTATGTGAGTGTCCAGATTATGAATTATTACAATGAGGAAGACTTTTACCAAAAGAAGCAGCTGATGGGCAGTTTGATCAAAGTCTCATTGTAGGTAGGCATATAATTGCCTCATTTGCCCCTTAAATAGGCTAGAAATTTTTTGACATCAAGTGTTAGCTGAGATTCTCATCTCTACACTCTCAATAAATAGTTGTTGAATTAAATGGACTGAAGGAAGGGAAGCTTAGAGAGACTTAGGGGCTTGACCAACTCCCACCGCTGGTTGGTAGAAGAGCCAAGACCCAGTGCCCCGATTTGTGCTGGGCTGCTCCTCACACAGTCATCTTTTGGTACATTTACAGATAGAGAATTCAGGTAAGAAGTGGAAGATATGCTTGTATGGTAGCTCTTCAATGGTTAGCAGAGATCAGAATATGGTCCCTAATTTCCATTTCTGTCTCTATTTCCTTACTATTTATCTATAATTAATTATTGAACATAACATTTATTCTTTATTCGTAAATTATTTATCATTTTCAACTCTATTTTATCTCCTCCTTCAAAGTACTTTGTCACAGCTCATTAGTCATTAAAAACATAATAATACATTCATATACGGTCTTTTTAAATATATGGTCTTGAAGGACAATAAACCTCAGATTTGTTGCATAATCCTGAAGACACTTTCCCCTTAAGTATTTTTCTATTTGTAATTGGTAAAACAAATGAGTTTTTTGAGTATCCCAAAGATGCTTATACTTGAGGCTGATCACATGGCGAAGCAGACACTGATGGTTTTTCATTCCCCAAGAGCATTTAATGATCTCTATGACTCTGTTTCCCATCTATAAGTTGGAAGAAAGGTAGCTAAATAATGAGTGTTCTATCTTGTCTTTACCCATTGTAAAACATAAACGCATAGCCTTAAATCTATCTTTAAGTTGAAATATTAAGATATGGAAAAAATTCACTATCATCAAACCTCATTTCCCTCGAACTTTTCAGAAAGCACTGCTATATATATCGTGGTAATATGTATGTTGCCTATCTTGATCCTCTTAGTTTACACTCCTCACATCAATGATATCACTAAGAGCAATAATTTTATAAGTCTTGATAACATTTCATATATTTTCTTCCTTAAGAATTGCCTGAGGAGACAAAAAGAAAGAAAGAAAGAAAGAAAGAAAGAAAGAAAGAAAGAAAGAAAGAAAGAAAGAATTTCCTGAGGAGTGACATCAGCAGAATGGTGGCATAGGAGTTTTAGCCCTCGTCTGCCACACTCCCTCACTATCAGTTTAACGAACTATCTACACACAGAAATACATTCATAATAGCTAAAGACTCTAGGTGAAAAATTACAGCACACAGATGGAAGCACGGACATAAGACACATGGAGGAAGGTAAGAAAGATAGACTCACAGTATCCTCATAACCCACTCTCCTTTCAGGCCCAGGCATCCTGGTGCAGAGAGAGACACCCACCTTATGGGAAAAGGAGAGTAAGGTCAGCATCCAACTTCACTGTGGCCCTCAGAGCCACCTCACCCCAGCATCTTGCAAAATCTTAAAGGCATTTTTCACAGAATTTTTTCTTTTAAAGCAGTCTGAAAATTCTTATGGAACCACAAAAAATCCTAATAACCAAAGCAATCTAGAGAAAGAACAAAGCTGGAAGCATCATTCTTGATTTCAAACTTTATTACAATCTCTAGTAATGGCAAAAATATAGTACTGATATAAGAACAGACACATAGATCAACAGAACAGAATCAAGAGCCCAGAAATAAATCTATGCACCTGTGGTCAAAAAAATTTGATAAAGAAGCCCAGAGCATTCAATGGGGGAAAGGATAGTCTCTTCAATAAATGGTGTTTGGATACTGGCTACTCACATGCAAAAGAATGAAATTGGACCCTACTTTTACATTACTCTCATAATTGACTTACTATGTATTAAAGACTTAACTGTAAGATATGAAACCATAACAATTCCAGAAGAAAATGTAAGGAAAATTTTCCTGGATATCGGTCTTGGCAATATTTTTTTTTGATATGACATGAAGTGCAAAAGTAAAAAGAAACAAATAGGACTACATCAAAATAACATTCTGCATGGCTCAAGAAATAATCAGCAAAATGAAAAGCTTATCTTGGAATGGGAAAATATTTACAAACTATATATCTGATAAAGAGTTAATAAGAAACAGGAGAAACTTGTACAACTCAATAGCAATAAGTAAGTAAGTAAGTAAGTAAATCATTTGATTAAAAGTAGGCATAAGACTCGGATAGACATTTTTTCCAAATAAAACCATGCAAATGACCAACTGGTATGTGAAAAGATGCTCAACATCACTAATAATCTGGGAAATGAAAACCAAACCAAAATTAGATATTAACTTACACTTTTTGGTAAGAATATTACCAAAATTCAAGTGATAGTAAATGTTGGCACAGCTGTGGAGAAAAGGGAACCCTTGGACATTACAGGTGAGAATAAACTGGTACAGTCACAGTGGAAACTACCAGTAATCCTCCTCCTGCACATATTGAATGAAATGAAATCACTGTCTCAAAGAGGTATCTGAACCCCCATATTCACTGCAGGATTATTCTCAATAGCCAAGCCATGGAAACAACCTATGTATCCATCAACAGATGAAGAAATAAATAGACAAATGATAGATTTTTTTTAAAGAAAGAAATTCTACCTTTTGCAACAACACAGACGGAACTTGAGAACATTATACTAAGTGAAATAAGTCAGATAGGGAAGCAGAAATAATGCATGTTCTTACTTACATGTGGAATCTAAAAGATCCAAGCTCATACAAACATAAGGAAAGTAGAATGGTGGTACCAGGGCCTGGGGTTTAGAGAAAACAGGGAGATGTTGGTCAAAGTGTACAAAGTTCCAGCCATAAGAGAGTGAGCTCAGCGGATCTATAATGTTAAAGCACAGTGAATATAATGAATGGTACCATATTATATACTTAAAAGTTGTTAAGGGAGTTGATCTTTAATATTATCACCACACATTTAAAATATGTACATGGGAATATGGGAATATAAATATAAATATAAATTCCCATATGTATTACCACATATGGTAATTATGTGACAGATTGGAGGTGTTAACTAACCTTATTGTTGGAATTATTTCATAATATGCATGTGTATCAAATCGTCATGTATATGTTAAACTTACCTATATTATATGTCAGTAATAGTTCAACATGTAAAGCTAGAAAAAAGAACATTACCTGGAGGATCAATCTACAGTTCCATCTAAACAAGGTCACTTAAAATCTACTTGCACAGATATCAGTATGGATTCCATATTACATTTTCCCAGGTGCGTATGCCTAGATCTTGATATCCTTGCAGGGACAATTTGACTTCACATGTAGCCCTTACATGGTAGGATGGCATTGATTAACAATGATTATAAATCACAGGACGACCATACGAACTAAATGATAGTGTGTCTCTAGAGGTAACTCAACATAGAGCAATAACATGCCTCATTGTCATTAGATATTTATTGGGCATATAAGTAGCAGATGTCATGCTGGGTGCCAGGGATATAGTAATGACTAACACTCTCATTACTCCGTGGGAGTGAATAGTCCAACTGGGGAGGCAAACAAATGTACAGGAGAGTATAATGTAAAGTGAAAATTAGGGAGGTTTCCTCTGATATAATCCACACCAAGTTGTGAACAATGCTTAGGAGTTAGCTAGGTGGAAGAGGATGGGGAAATTAATCCAAGTTGAGGAAAAACTGCACATGGAATACCTGAGCAAGAGAGAAGACAGCATAGGGGATTTTGAATAGATAGTGACTGGAACGGAACAGTGAGGAGTTAAATGTTCAGAATAGCAGTGGATGGGAGATTTGTTATCCAGGCTCTACGGGACCATGATCCTAAATGGTAGTAATGACCATGGAGAGTGTAAATTGGGAAGGGACCCTTTGGATTAATTTGGATTGCTATTTTAGCAAATTTCTAGGCAAAATGTTACTCTCACTATAATTTAGCATCTGATGAAAGCTATTTGTGCAGTATGGTGAAAAAAAATCAAGTGTCTACTATCCTTTTCTCCACTTTTTATTTAGACTTAGTGTGTGAACACAAAAATAGGGAAAAAATACACATCTGTCCCAGAGTCATACTGGACATGTAGTAGAAACTAAGAGGAATCAGCCCAGATTCACTTAATTATTCAACAAATATTTATTTAATTTCTACTACATCCTCCATATTGTGCTAAAGTGAGCATTCAGCGAAGGAGAAAGTAGGTATGTTCCCCATGCTCAAGGAATTTATGACCCAGTCCCTAAGAAAGGAACCATGAACAGGTCGTGTGCGTAGCAGACTCCACACACAATCCCTCCCTTAAAGATGGGGAAGTTTTCTGGCTGGAAGACAAGATGGTCAAAACTTCCCATCTCCACAGGCATCAAGCAGGGTGACATAATTACAGGAAACAGCCCAGGTGCTAAGATTCTTTCATGGCAATCAAAATTAATGCACATCTAACAATATTCCTATATGAAATATTACAAAAACTAAATAAAAGGTTAAAGCACGCTCGTCACCTGAGGTCTAAATCCTCTGGCTACATGATTGTGTGAGAGAGACAGTACAGAGCCCACCATGGACGCTCATGATCCCGGGTCGTCCAGATTGGAGGACAGAAACATACAGAAGCCCCAAACCCACACCGATGGAGAATAATTACCACACCACTCAGAGGAACAAGTTGCGGTAGATAAATGTGTTTATATTACACATCAGCCCAAGAGGGCAATTGAGAAAATAAGAGAAAAAATAACCATTAATCCTCATAATCATGAATCAAAAAGAATCCATTATACACCAGGAAATTCACAACAATAATATTTATAATAATAAGTGGAGAGGATAGAAATGTCTGAAAACCTGCTTACCTCACACATGGCATTGGCTCCAGTGGGATGTTACGTCACAGCTCAAATTCTCCTACTTTAATTGCCTTTAGTCTAGCAAAGCTCATGTTGGAAGCCTCATTTTCTAACTTGCACCAACGCTTTTCTCCTCAGACTGTAGGATTTGAATTTGTTTTCCTGTATCCTGTCCTGTTCCTACTGTCAAGAGCATTTGTCCTGCATTTTCTCTCCTCTTCTATGCCCTGTATCCTTTTGTCGTTCGTATAAGCTTATCTAATTCCCTCTTATGAAAGTTCCAGGCTCATTCATTAGTGTCTAGTGATAACTCACCTACCTGCTCGGAGAGAGTTACAGCCTACCCTGTTTTGAAGTCTTAAGTTTACGATGCATGCATTTTAAGCATCAGGGAGTAAAAAGAGGTAGACTGGGTTTATACCACTCAACCTGAAAGCACCATAGCATGTAAGTGGTTCTGCACAAAACTGGCCATTCTGACTTCCTCTTTTAGAATTGAGGTGTACTTGACACATACATTATATTACTTTGAGGTGTACAGCCTAATGACTCAACACGTGTCGATGCTGCGAAATGATCACAGTAATACGTCTAGACAGTCAATGTCTGCCACCATACAGTTATTTATATAAAAACATTAATATATATATATATATTTGTCTGCCACCATACAGTTACATATATATATAAAACTATACTATATATTATATACATATACATTTGTGATGAAAACTCTTAAGTTCAACTATCTTAGCAACTTTCAAATATGATATCCCCATGACTTGTCTCACTTCCCTTTTCCCCATCATACTCTTCATTTCACTGATGAATGAAGGAGATCAAGAGAGGATTGGTAAAGTTGAGGGCCCAGGTCAGTCAGTCGGTTACCTGTCCATGCCCTATACCACAAGGTCTCCCCATCATTTCTTCTTCAATCATTTCTGATTGCAACCTACTCTTCAAATGTGGTGGTTGATGTTGCTGGCCACGATCCTGTGCCCCGTATCTCAAAAGTTCTCTCTTGCTCAGCTACTTTGGATGGTCAATGGCAGTGCCCAACCCCAGACACTTCCAGTTTGAACATTCTGTGTTTGAAGTCATATGTCCTGCATTTTTATTTTTCACGAATAGAGATATTAAAACAGAAATATGGATCTCTTAAGAGAAAAATCACATACTTTATACACAGTTTTGGGCTAGTCTGATGCACTTTGGGTTAAAATTCTTTACCATACATCTGAACAGCTTATATTTTCCAGATTACTGACAGCACAATACAATGATGGCCATGATCACTGCCAACATTTTTGAATTTTTGACACCTGATTTTTAGTTTATTTATTCCCAATATTCATTTAATTTAAAAACTCCTGTCTGAAATTAATATGCTTTCTAAATGAGAATTGAAGCATTATGTTAATAAAGTAAAATACATCAAATGGTGTTTCAAAGTCTAATCATTAATGCCAATAAAAATAGAGACCGATTCTTTTTTTAAAATATTTTATTTATTTGTTCATGAGAGACACACACACAGAGACACACAAGCAGAGGGAAAAGCAGGCTCCATGCGGGGAGCCCAATGTGGGACTCGATTCCGGGACCCTGGGGTCATGCCCTAGGCTGAAGGCAGACGCACAATCACTGAGCCCCCCAGGCATCCTGATAGAGACCAACTTTTAAGTGAAAGAGGCATCATGAAGTTGTTTTCCTTGATAAGAAAAAAAAACAAAAAACAAAACATCTTCTGGGAAAATAAGACCATGAAAATCTGAGTAATCTCTCCTTCACCTGGAATGCCTGTTTTCATCTCAGGCTAATCTTTTTTTTTTTTTCTTTTCCAGTAAAATTATTATCTTTCTTGAGGGTTGAGTTAAAAATTAGCTCTCTCCTTATAGCTTTTGCTATCATTAACAAATGCATCCTCACATGAATGATTTAGTGATTGCTTTCATGTCCATGTTTGCCTGTATTGATTAACTTTCAAGATGGAGGCTAGTGTATGGATAGCAGATGTTTCTAGTGCTCACTGGAGTTTTTTTTTTTTCCCCCCTTCTGGGTTCATAAGAAGATTGTATATCCCTGTTCTCATTAAGTTAGGAGTGGCCATGGAATTATTTTAGCCAGTGAGTTTTAGGTGGAAATGACATATGTCATTTCTGGGCCATTGTATTTAATGGCAAGAATGAGACTCTACAGTATTCTCTTCCCTTGCTGTCATGGACAGTTACGTGAGGATGGAATAGCAATCAGGCTGTCCCTGACTGGGTGTGACATGCAAAGCACTCCTGTAAATCTACATTAGACAAAGAACAAGAGCAAGATAAATAAAACCCTTATTTTTTTGTTGCCTCTGTGTGTGTATATGTGTGTATGTTTTAATAAACTACTATTGTTTTTATTGCTTAGGTTATTCTGACAAATATTGGATAACATTATTCCTTGATTTCATCACAATACAACATTTACCTCAGTGCTTGCATATGTGAAGCATTCAAGACATATTTTCAATTGAATTTTATTTCTTACATTTTGTCATTGCTTATGTATTAATTGGCTTATATACCGTACTAAATTCTAGGGCAGTTATTTTGTAGTCTTTAAGAATATTCTTATCACTCAAAACACTTCTCTGGAATGCCATAGACTATCTATTATAGTTTCTTTTAATGCAGGCCCATAGGATTCTTAGACTCAACGAGAATGTTAGCCAGGCCATTTTTTGTTATTATTTTCTTGTCACCTTATGTAAAAGTAATACATAATACTAATACTTCAGGCTTCCTATTAGAATCCAAAGTTATGACATTCTTTTTAGAAATAAAAAGAAAAAAAAGAGCTTTATTTCAAATCAAAATAGTCTTAAATGTTCTTAGCATTTATTAGATGTTAAAATATTCCACAGTAAAACTCAGCCTTAATTTAATGAAACATAGCAAAGGCTGTACTCCAAAAAATTTTTGAATCACGATTTGTTTTAAGAATTAATCATATTGAGGCTAAGAAAAACTCCATCCTTGTGCATAGAAATGCAGGATGCATATGTGTACTTAAAAATAATCTTGATGAATTTAGGTAATCAAATACTCTGAGACCTCCGTATATTGTATGTGGGAGGTAAGGTCTCTCCAACTGGAGCTCTATGTATGATCACCAAATTCACAATCCCATAGGGATAACATTTATTATCATAAAAAGTACTATAGCATTTGAAATCTGAGGTTAAACATTTACTACAAGGTTTACGAGGAGACTATGAATCTCAAGTGAATTCACTGCATGAGAAAAGTGGATTTATTATCAAAAGCATGAAGGGAATTAGTCTTCTGAATGCTTAATACACTCAGTTCAAGCTTCATAATAAACTGTTCACCTCATTGCATGCTATTCCAAAGTCTGCAATGCAAGACATGTCTAACCTCTAAATTATAGTCCTTTTAAAACCCTGCCAATAAAGTAACTAATTCATATATATTCATTATGAAAAAAATCTGTCCAAGAATAGTCAGGATTATACCTCTAACTTTTTAAAGTTATTTAGAAAGAATAGAATCTAGCTAACTTCTAATGTAAAGGGCTTACCTTTAAACATGCAGTTTGCATCACAAAGCATTCTAAAACTCAAAAGATCATTAAAATATCAGAAAGAAAATGATGAGTGGAGCTGATAATTTTTCAAAGCACCTTGGAGGATACAAAATACATTCTGGCTGCTTCACAAATACTAAATTGGTTACTATGTGATGTGCTGGATTTTAAAATATACAACTGCCTCAAAACCTCCTCCCAGAAAAGGTCAATGAATCTGAACTAGCAATATCACCAGATTCTTGCTGGAATCTAATTAGCACTAAGTTCATATTCTGAAAACATTTTGTTAGATTGACAAAAGGATGGAAAAGAAACAGATGATACTGGAAGAAGGTCCTATATATATATATGCATAATTTTATATATAATCATTTTTATATAATTTTATATGTATATAACTATAATTTCCATTACGGATAATTAGAACCTCATACATGAAATAGTGGAAGAATTAGAGCAGAACATATTTTCTTCCTTGAAAAGCACTATTTTAGCAGCAATGGAACAGACTGCTGAGGTCAAAAGGGTCCTGGAGCTAGACAGTGTTTGCGAAGCCAGGGAACAGGTTTTCCTGTGAAAGAAATCCCCATGGCCAAATGATGGAAACATAAGGAAATTATTCTGATGAATATGAAACATGTTAAGCATTATTTACTTCTCATCATAAAATAGTATAATGGGCTTTCATTTTACTACATGTAGCTTTGGGGACATACATTTCTCCAACAAATAACAAATGGGAAGGCAAGTTGGAATTAGGCAAGCCCCAGGGATGGCATAAGGCAAAATGTCCACCCAAGCTGTGAGCTTGCCATTGAATTGATGCTGCTACTCAGTAAATAGAAATCAGTAGATGAGACGAACAAAAACAGTATAAGAAAACTGGTTTAGATGACTCCATTTTGATCCCCAAGTTAGAACCAAACATGCCTTTTCCTTCAGAAACTATGGAATCTTTCCAAAGAAAGGCAAAATGGGGTGAGAGCAGGAAGCATGGCAATGCATTCAGAAAGAGCAAGGAGATTCTTAGTCTTTTGATGTATATGGCCCACTAATACCTGACTTACCTGTAAGTGTTCTTACCTCAATAATAATAATTATGACAGTCTGTTGCAATAATTGTTTCACAAGCCTTCTTTATCTTCTACTCTTCTACACAGATCTCTCTCTCTCTCTCTCTCTTCTCTTTTTTTTTTTTTTAGATCTCTTCTTTTGGAGGAGAAGCTGTGTTTTATTTTTGAATCCCCAGAATCTGGTGCAATAGCTAATGCACGATAGACTCCCAACTCTTGTTTGTTAATCTAAATGGATTAAGTGTAGGGATTTGGGACTTAAACAAGTTGCAATAAAAATTCAGAGCATGTTAGTGTCTTCTATCTTATGCACTTTTATGCTTTGTACCATTTTTTATCTAAAGAAGAAAAAAAGATCAACTAAATAAGGAATGGGTTTAAATAAAAGAGATATTTTTTAAAGCAAATCCAAACAAATTATCATGATCTAATCATGATGTAGGTTTATAAGCGTTACTTCTCTACTAAAATTCTACTCAAAAGGAGTATGACCTACCAAAAACTTTGTAGACAAAAACTAGATGTGAATAAGTGAGGAAAGAAAAACCTAGGAAAATAATACGGAGAGTAAGACTAACACTAAGGGTTAGCCAGTGTGATCAGCATGGCACCTACCTAGGACAGTCAAGGCGATCAAAAAAGAAATGAAAAATCATTAGGTGACTGATAGCAGAAGTGTTTTGAAGAAGAGGAGATTGAAGGCTTGTTCTTAGGTCACGTGACAGAAAAAAAAATCAGAGTCTTATAAAAAGAATAAGAAGATACCAAAGCTTGGTTTACAAGGTAGAACTTCAGAGAAACAAAGTCTACAAAGTGTGAGTGTCCACAAAAAAGACTTATATAACAAACATGTATACATTTGGGTCTAGAGGTAGAAATGAATGTAAAAATGTTTGAGAAATAAGAGTAGAGAGTCGTCAGATAAAAAGTGAAGAGTCAGAAACATCTAGAAAGCAGCCATGCTGAAAACTAAAAGTAGATAAACATGGTACCAGCAAATGCTACAGCTGGAAACCAAGGGGGACCATGAGCTGAATTCTATACGAGATCACATACAGAGGGGTGGCATATGTAGGTACATGGATGTATGTGGACCACCATGGGGTCCAGGTGCAATATTCTAGAGAAGTGTTTTTTTTTTTTTTTTAGAATTTATTTATTTATTTGAGAGAGAGAGAGCATGCACACAAGTCAGGGGGAGGGGCAGAGGGAGAATCAGACTCATTACTGAGCAGGGAACCTGATGCAGGGCTCTATCCAAAACCCCCAGGATCATGACCCGAGTTGAAGGCAGATGCTTAACCAACTGAGCCACTCAAGTGCCCCTGGAGATGTGATTCTTGCTAACATAAATATTTTTACTACTTTTTGTTATTGTTAATTCTGCTGCTTTTCCTCCCAATCCCATGGTGTTAGAAGAGCACACTTGTGAGTAAAATGTGACAAAAGGTGATACCGGGACACCTTGATTCAGGGAGTGATTAAGTTCAACATGTAACAGGAAAGTTGTGTGAGAGAATATTAAAGTATGGGGAACAGAATATCTGATTTTACTTCCCTGAAACTCCACCTATTTTCAGGAAAGAGATTAATAAAAAAAAAAACCTCATAAAATCATGAGAACTGGAAGATGGGAGGGTAAATCCAATAGCAATAGCTTGGAAGCTGGAAAGCACATGGTGAGTGGCTGACTGATAAGGGGTCATTGGCAGTACCCCATTCCTCTGGCTTTGGGGTAGGTAGGGAAGGAAACATTTAAAATAAAGTCATGGAGGGGGTGGCAAGGGATGGTTGAAGGTACTGAAAAAGCAGTTAGAGGGCAGCCCCAGTCGCTCAGTGGTTTAGCGCAGCCTTCAGCCCAGGGCGTGATCCTGGAGACCCGGGATCGAGTCCCACATTGGGCTCATCTCAGGGATCCCGCTTCTCCCTCTGCCTGTGTCTCTGCCTCTCTCTCTCTCTGTCTCTCATGAATAAATAAATAAAATCTTTAAAAAAATGTGCTGTATACATTCAAAGGAATATTATTCAGCCTTAAAAGAGAAGGAAATGGGGGCATCTGGTTGGCTCAGTTGTTAAGCATCTGATTCTTGATTTCCGCTCAGGTTATGATCTCAGGGTCATGAGATCAAGCCCCACATTGGGCACCATGCTCAGCATGGAGTCATCTTGTCCATCTCCCTCTGCCTCTCCTAACTCCCCGACTCATGCACCACATACTCTCTCTCTCTCTCTAAAACAAATAAATAAAAATAAACAAAAAATAAAGATTAAGAAGGATATCCAGCCATTTGTGACAATGATGTAGATGAAACTGAAATGTATTAGGCTAAGTGGAATAAGCTAGATGCAGAAGGACAAATATTACCTGATAGCACTTATATGTAGAACCCAAAATAGTCAACTCAGAGAAGAAGAATAAAGTGGAATGGAGAAGGAGGTTTCCAGGGCTGGGGCAGGAGGGAGCAGTAGGGTATCAGTCAGAGGGCATAAAGATTCAGTTATTCAAGATAAATACATTCTAGAGGCCTACTGTACAGCCCAGTGCCCATAGTCAACCGTACTATGGAGCATATTTTAAAATGTGTTAAGAGGAGAGATCGTAAATATTTTCGCACCTCAAAAATAAAAATAATAAAAGGAGGATGAGAGAAAACTTTTGGAGGTGATCGATATGTTTACGGCATACATCATGGTGATAGTTCCACGGGTGTATATTTATCTCCAAACTCATCAAGTCGTAGACACTGAATATGTGTACAGCTTTTTATATATGAAAATATATCATTTAATTAATAAAATATTAAAACCAGATTTAGATTTCATCAGAAAATAGAACTATTGTCATCACAAAAAATAAGTGCATTAAGGAGTGTCAGCTGTTTGTCTAGTATGGAAGGAAGACAGTCCTGGGATGGCTTAGTTTGGGGCAAATAGTACGCAACATCCTTTAGTATCATTGATTTTCCAAATATTACCGTTACAACAAACCATGAACAATGGATTAGACTTGAGAGGAAAAAGAAGTCTATAGGCTTTTTAGAAATCTTTTAATTTAAGGTAGTTTTACAGATTTCTAACACTTGAAACTGTGCCTTTGGCAATTTGGATAATTCATTACATAAAAACCTACATTCCCCGGCCGTTCTGGGACATACGATGTCACTACTCATGCAGCTCTTCCTTAGGTAGGACACTTGGGTGAGCGCTGTATTACCTAAACACTAGAAAATTTATATGCAGAGAAAGCAGAAATCAGCCGAAGGTCCTGGCACTTATAAGATGCAAATGAAAAGGAATCATAAAACATACCCATGTTTCTCCAGGGAAACAATCCTTTGGCTAGAAAGGGGAAATGTCATGGTTGTTGAAATTTCGCTCTTGTGTTAATGTTAAATTATTAATACATGATTAGGGAAATTTTTAAGTGAAATTATCAGATAGAGACAGATTCTGGTGTGCTCAGGCTATGAGAAACACAGGTGAATACATTTACATTTTGTACTTTTGACTCTCATTTTCTCCTGAAAGTCATTAATTACCACAGAAGTTTCATGAAGAAAAGTCAGATTTCAAGGCCTCAATTTCCCCAGGGTCAGTGTAGGCGAATAAAGTAGTCAGCCAGGGTAATGTTTTGAAATATCATCCAAAGTATTTTTCAGTTTTAAACATTTATATTTCCTCCTTAGAATCATCTTGCAATTAAGATTAGGCCAAAGGGATTAGGTTTATTGCCACAGATAAGAGACAGGCAGACATTGCCTGGGAAAAAAAAAAAAAAGAAAAAGAAAGAAAGAAAAAAAAAAAGAAAAAATGCTCAGCTTTGAACTTCAAACCAAATGCCCCAGGTTGAGTTCTTTGGAAGCAGATGTTGAGACCGAGTTTAGCATGTGAGAAATTTATTAGGGATTCACACCTGTGGAAAAGAATGAGAGGAAGCAGGACCAGGCAGAGGGAGAAGTGGAATTGCCATGCAGGTCAGAGAAAGTCCTGGAAAGGTCAGGCCCTAGGAGCTGTGGGTGTAAAGCCTCCCCAGTGGTCTACAAGCAGGCCTCCCCAGGCCATATGGGGAGGGCAGCTCCTTCCACCGAGGCTGCTTGCTGACAGCGGAGGCTACAAATCTTTCCCCGAAGAAGATTCTGGCAGGGCACAGCTGAGTCTTTTATAAAAATCTCCAATTATAAAAATCATCTTGTAAAATCTCAACTCATAAAAATTTGGTTATAAAAATCTCACCAAAGCGGAGAGTCAGCCAAGAGCTAGAGGGAATGGAAGCCTGAAAGCCAAGCAGTGTACCACACCACCGCCCAGGTCCTTCTGAGCCTGGCATGGGTGGCTGTTGGGGGTGGGGTGGGGAGGAGACCCAGGATTGTACCATGATCTTCCTTTGCTGAAAAGCTCGAGTTCTTGGAATGCTGGCTCTCTGCGCCCCAATCTAGCCTGGAGACGTGGGCAGCCTCTGGAGGATCCTGTTCTGTGAGGCCTGGGGTGGGACAGCAGTGGCGGGAGAAAGTCCTGAGGGCTGAGTCCCCGGGCTTCCTTTTGGGCAAGTGTGACACCTGCCTCTGCAGGGAGGGCAGGTGAGCTTCTATACTCCCCAAGAGTGAGGGTCTGGCTCTTTTGTGAAAAATAGTGGATATGAATAGGCCTGAAGAGGGTCACTCACCTGAGCAGAGGCAGGATCCACAGTCATTAGGTTTAGGCGTTACCCCAATTGCCAAATAATTGGGGGAACTGCCATTCCTCAGAGAATACCACCGGCAGCTACCAAGACTGGCCTTGGATGACCAGGGCTAGTTACAAAGCATGGTTTGGACCAGTTACAAAGACTCAGGAGAACAGAGTCTGGAGATAAAGGATGATGACACACCCCAGTCAAGGGCCAGAGGGCGTTCCTGAGATACTGCGGATACATACACACCAGTTCTCACAGGGCACCTAATCCCCAGCCACCATCTTGGGGACAGGACGGTAGAAGAAAGGATAGGGCAGGAGCATTTTCTGAGGTTCTTCTACATTGTAGCGGGCGTCAGTGCTTCATTCCAAATAATGTTGGATTGCATAGGTGCGCACATTTCGTTATTCTGTTCATCTGTTGATGCACGTTTTGGTTGTTTCCACCTCTTGGCTACCGGGGACGGTGTTGCCATGAACATATGTGCACAAATATGTGTTTGAATACCAGTTTCTAATTCTTTGGGACATATATGCCTAGAGTAGGGTTGCTGGGTCATATGGTAGTTCTGTTTAATTTTCAGGGAAACCATCAGAACCGTTTTCTACAGCTTTTGCAGCATTTTAAATTCCCAACAACCATACGTGAGGGTTCCCCTTTCTCTACATCCTCACCAACATTTGTTACTTTCCATTTTTGTTTCTGTTGTTGTTGTTGTTTAATATAAGCCATCCTAATGGATGTGAAAAGGTTTTTTTTTTTTTTGTAAATTTATTTTTTATTGGTGTTCAATTTGCCAACATAGAGAATAACACCCAGTGCTCATCCCATCAAGTGCCCCCCTCAGTGCCCGTCACCCAGGCACCCCCGCCCCCTGCCCACCTCCCCTTCCCCCACCCCTAGTTCGTTTCCCAGAGTTAGGGGTCTCTCATGTTCTGTCTCCCTTTCTGATATTTCCCACTCATTTGATATACATTTCCCTAATCCCTAATAATGCTGAGTATCTTTTCATATGTTTGTTGGCCATTTGTATATCTTCTTTAGAGAAATGTCTATTTTAGTTTAAAGCACCCACTCAACATGTGAACAGACACCAAATAGCTAAAGGAAAAGTACTGTGACTATGTATATACCAATATAAATCATTATCAGTTATTGATTTTTACTGCCCACCAAGCATATATTAAGCTCTGCAATTATTATTGCAGTTCCTCTTTGTAATTATGAAGTTGGTCTGAAAACACTTCCCATTTTACTTATTTTATTCTATATAACAATCATTGAGTAACAGCTACCAAGTGGGAGACTTGCTTAGAAATTTCTTTCTGATTCAAAACTTGTTACTCATTATTATGTGCATTTTTAGGATTACCATAAAATTTTATGAATGTTTTTAAGATTTAAGATTTGTGATATATTTCAAGATTGCGATGATTTTTTTTTTTTGCACAATAGCTAACGTTCACTGTTTATGGATTTTAGAAACCCACTAGCAATTTGTAACCTATGCCCTCCTTGCAGAGGCAAACTATAAATTTTAAGCTACTTTTGTGAATGTCAGAAAATCCTCACAAAGTAGCAATATTTTAATGAGTTATAATATATACATATATATATAGTATATCATGTAAAGTTAATAAAGTAAAACCTTTAATTTAAAATTAAAATATTAAATTAAAGGAATCTTTGTACATGTATATACCAGCTGTAATATCACCCAAACCAAGATATAGAACATCCCCAGCCCCTCAGAGCATTATCTTTTATTGGTCTCATCTTCCAGAGGTAACTGCTAATTTTGATTCTTTCGCAAAATTTGTCTTTCCTCAGTACAGGATATTGTATACTATTTTATGTCTGAATTCTTTCATTCAACATAATATCTGAAAGATCCATTCATGTTGTTGCATTCATTTGTTCTTTTTTATTGCTTTGCAGATTTCTATTTTATGTATACAACAAAACATATTTATCTATTCTCTTGCTGATGAATATTCAGTTGTTTCCAGCTATTAGCTCTTATGAATAAACTGCTTTGAATGGTTTGTTCCTTTCTTTGGGTGCACATACACCCTTATTTGTCTTGGATTCTTAGGACTCAAACTGCTGTGTCACTTGTTAATTGTGGTAAGCAACCTCTACGATGACCCCCCATGATCTCCATTTCTTGGGGATCATTCCTTGTGTAACTCCTTTTCCTTGGGCATGGCCTGGATTTACTGACTCTCTTCTAAGACACAGAATATGATAGAAGTGATGTGATGTCACTTCTCATACTAGGATATCCAAAGACTCTGCCTGGGGTACTCTTTCTCTTTCTTTCAGGTTGCTTATTTCTGGGAGAAGCCAGTTGGAGTATCCCCAAAATAGGCCCAACTGAGTAAGTTCAAGGGTAGATTTTCTGAAGACCTCCAACAGTGATGTGAATGATCCGGGAAGCAGCTCTTGTGAAGACGACCATCAGTTATGCAAGCAGGCTTTGTAGCTGACCTTGCCCCACTCAGATTTGAGATGACAGGATGAGTGGACATTCCAGCTATAGCTAATCGGAGGCACTAAACAAAAACAGCTGGCTAAGGTGCTTTTATCATTATTTTATTATGTACTATTATTTATTTGTCATTTTTCAACAACCAATGGAATAATGAATTGAATAGACAATCAGGGATGAACACTAAAGCTAGTAGAAAAATTTGATAAGGAACAGGATATATATATATATATATATATATATATATATATATATATATATATAATTCCAGTGTATATTCTTACAGATTTCTTTTCAATTACAGATGATGAAATAATACTTTGAGTGAGGAAACCTGGCAAACATCATTTTAATCAAGTGACCAAATTTAATTTTATCAATAATGGGCCAAACTTATATCACATATTTTTATACATGATGCCCTGAAAGGCACCCAGTAAACTTTTGTTATATACACATTCTGTCAGTGTGTATAATCTGAATCTTATATGAGGTAACACCAGACAAACTCACACTGAGAAACATTCTACAAAAACAAACAACAACAACAAAACTGACCTGTACTCTTTAGAAATGTTCATTTCGGGTAATACAAGAAAATCTGAGAAATTGTTTAAGATTTAAGGAGCTCAAACACTCATGCCAAAAAAGCAGCTTCGTGTCTACCAGTTACTCTGAAATGATCCATGTATATGTATTTTCCACCAAATGTAACTTTTTAATAAGTTTACTTTGGACTCAAGTCCTCAAATTCTACCTTGATTTCTTTGAACCATGTTACTTATCTCCATGTTGTATCTTACCTTACTATGGATAGATTCCTGATAATTTGATGAACCTAGTGCATGTTCTAAAAGACATTTTTCCATTGTAAAATGATTGATAAGCCAGAGAGGTAAATAAAAAAAATACCTATGTATTGAAGCCAAACATGTGGCAACCACATGAAAAATAGGTCAAGAAAATAATCTCAAGTGTGACTACTGCTACAACTTTAAAACTATTGGTATTACCTTCTGGCCTATAAAAGTAATGAAGGTTGGGAAAACTCTACAGTAAATATTTTGATGATTTCTTGTACAACTTTATTACCCTCTTCTGTTTATAACTTCAAAGAAACTGGTTTTGGACTTTGCAATGCTTTTAATATTTCATCAGTCATAAATGAAATTCATCTTTTCTATTGAAATTGTTAAGAGGCTAGACTACAGATTTTTGTAAGTGATATTATGCAATGTTGAAGGTTTGATTTAAAAATGTAATGTGAAAAGTGGTGGTTAAAAGTTGTACTCATTGGGAATTATATTTTTTGTTGTTAAATTATGTGGAAAATACTTAAGAAGGTTAAGAAAAATAAATGCCTATTCAATATCATGCTTATTTGATTATTAACACATAGCATGGTATTTCCTTAAAAATGTTAATTTATCACCAAATATGTGATAGTCTATGAGGTATATGCTGGATGTCATGGATACTCATAGGTGACCTGCCTCTTTTGGAGCTTTCCAAACTGAAGACAAGATTATATTCTAGGGCCTGGAGGAGAAGATTAGATGCTTTATCTTTAGAAGGTATCTCCATTTTCTGTTATAAAATGTAGCCTTTTGAGGAATTAGGCAATTTAAAAAATTCCTGTAGAGCACCATTCCTTTGTTTTCACAAAAAATATTGATGCATTAGGAGTAGAAAATAAAGCCGTGTTTCTTTCATGTTATTTCTTAAGCCTTTCAGGGTTGGCAAGATATAATTCATGGTTCCCGAAGCACTTTCCATCTTTAAGTTTTAAACCTAGACATTTTTTTCACAGAAATCTAGTCCTTATGTTCCTTATTCCTTTGCACTTAACTCATCAGTGAGTTGTTCTAAGTGGGATATTTGATATTCAGTATCAAATATTTTTGTTTTCTTAAACATAGGAAGCTGCATTCTGCCAAGGGTAAACAAATAAAAATATTTAACTTCAGGTTGATTTCATCAAGCAGTGTACATGCTTGTGTATATATGCTACTTTTGGCAAAACGGATTTCTTCCTCTGTTCTAAAAACAATTGATACAACGAGTGAATCAAAGAGCAAGGAAAGAAAGAATACACATGACATACAGCACGGACCAAGATAACCATCCCTGAATAAGAAGTGGAGAGAATGATTAGTTTATAACACACATAAATAATGAGTTAGCTCTATAATTCTGTTTCCTCCAATGAAGTTGCATTTATTAGTACTAAATATTTTATAAATTAATATTCAAGGAAAAGTAACATCTGATACTTACTAGAAGCCATCCACATTATTTGTTTAGCATATTTGGCATATTTCTTAATTTTCACATAATCTTGAGAATTAAGAATAATCATTTACATTAAAGCAATGAGAAGTTTAAGACTTTGAAAGTTTACATGTCTTCCTCAGTTACACACCTACAATAAAGTGACAAAGATAGTATTCATATCCAATGTTCTTGGATTAGTAAAGTCTAGGAATTTTACAAACCAATATAATTTTCTTATTTATTTAAAAAGAATAAATTACTTTGATTTGACTCAGTATATATTGTGCCTTAGTTCATATATATTACAAGCATGTAAATGACTACCTATGAGTAACATTTTTCAGCTTCTTTAACATTATTTTAAGTATTTGTGATGCTGTCGAAATGGGATCAATGTAAGAACTATCAAAGTCCTGGCTTTCATATTTAAACATCGTTCTTCCTTGCCAAGGATCTTGAAGCTAAAGAAATCCATTATTAAATTTATTAGCAACACATATAAGATCATAAATACAAAACTGACATTACTGGTAAAGAGCCAAGGGAGTTCACTTGGTAAACATCCCTTATTTAGAAGTTTCATATAAAAGGTATATGAGAGATATTGTCCCATGAAATTTTTATTTATATATGGCTAAGCAACTAGACAAAGAAGTCATCCTTTTACTAAAATTCAAGGCCTAAAAGTTACTTTTGATTTTCATTGCTGAAACTTTAAAGAATATGTACTTTTACTGGCTAGAGAAAATGAGACAACCTGTTATTTATAGAAAATGAACATTGAGTTAAATAAATATACAGAGGATTTTTTTTGCCAGTTTTTCACAATAGCATGGAGATTATTTTTCCCCAAGATAAAATGTCAGCTTTATTATTACATTACAAAGTCAGAAAGTGATTCTAAGTCTCAACCGCACAGATATCTTGCAGGTACTGATGCTGATTGATGCATTATTGATATGTACGCACGGGTCCTGGGAATTTGACATAGTTTACAACTAAAGAAGACTGGATTTAAGGTGCTCATATAGGTTAAACAAGTAGATGCTCAGAAAGGATAAAGCAAATACATTGTTTAGTGTTTCAGTTGACCCAAAAGTTGGCATCTGCTGCTGGATTCAAACATTTTTTTTGTGTGTGTGTGTGTGGCTGAATAATGTTTTTTTTTTTTTTTTTTTTTATAAATTAATTTTTATTGGTGTTCAATTTACCAACATACAGAATAACACCCAGTGCTCATCCCATCAAGTGTCCCCCTCAGTGCCCGTCACCCATTCACCCCCACCCCCCGCCCTCCTCCCCCTCCACCACCCCTAGTTCATTTCCCAGAGTTAGAAGTCTCTATGTTCTGTCTCCCTTTCTGATATTTCTCACACATTTCTTCTCCCTTCCCTTATATTCCCTTTCGCTATTATTCCTATTCCCCAAATGAATGAGAACATACACTGTTTGTCCTTCTCCGGTTACTGTGGCCAAGTTCAAAAAGGGTGTTGCCTGAGTTCTTCTCTGGGATTTTGATGGAATCTTGTCTCACATTTAGATCTTTCATCTATTTTGAGTTTATCTTTGTGTATGGTGCAAGAGAGTGGTCCAGTTTCATTCTTCTGCATGTGGATGTCCAATTTTCCCAGCACCATTTATTGAAGAGACTGTCTTTCTTCTAGTGGATCGTCTTTCCTCCTTTATCGTATATTAGTTGAGCATAAAGTTCAGGGTCCACTTCTGGGTTCTCTGTTCTGTTCCATTGATCTATATGTCTGTTTTTGTGCCAGTACCACACTGTCTTGATGAACACAGCTTTGTAGTACAACCTGAAATCTGGCATTGTGATGCCCCCAGATATGGTTTTCTTTTTTTAAAATTCCCCTGGCTGTTTGGGGTCTTTTCTGATTCCACACGAATCTTAAAATAATTTGTTCTAAGTCTCTGAAGAAAGTCCATGGTACTCTGCGCCTTTTGATGGGGTCATTAAGCCCATTCACGTTCAGAGTTACTATTGACAGATATGAGTTTAGTGTCATCATGATATCTATTTAGTCCTTGTTTTTGTGGATTGTTCCACTGACCTTCTTCTTAAAGGGGAGTTTTAAGAGTCCCCCTTAAAATTTCTTGCAGAGCTGGTTTGGAGGTCACATATTCTTTCAGTTCCTGCCTGTCTTGGAAGCTCTTTATCTCTCCTTCCATTTTGAATGAGAGCCTTGCTGGATAAAGTATTCTTGGTTGCATGTTCTTCTCATTTAGGACCCTGAATATATCCTGCCAGCCCTTTCTGGCCTGCCACGTCTCTGTGGAGAGGTCTGCTGTTACCCTAATATTCCTCCCCATGAAAGTCAGGGACTTCTTGTCTCTTGCTGCTTTAAGGATCTTCTCTTTATCTTTGGAATTTGCAAGCTTCACTATTAGATGTCGAGGTGTTGAACGGTTTTTATTGATTTTAGGGGGGGATCTCTCTATTTCCTGGATCTGAATGCCTGTTTCCCTTCCCAGATTGGGAAAGTTTTCAGCTAGGATTTGTTCAAATACATATTCTGGCCCTCTGTCCCTTTCGGCGCCCTCGGGAACCCCAATTAAACGTAGGTTTTTCTTCCTTAGAGTGTCGTTCATTTCCCTTAATCTGTCTTCATGGTCCCTTAATTGATTGTCTCTTTTTTCCTCAGTTTCCCTCTTTGCCATTCACTTGTCTTCTATGTCACTCACTCGTTCTTCCACCTCGTTAACCCTCGTCGTTAGGACTTCTAGTTTGGATTGCATCTCATTCAGTTGATTTTTAATTTCTGCCTGATTGGATCTAAATTCTGCAGTCATGAAGTCTCGTGAGGCCTTAATGCTTTTTTCTAGAGCCACCAGTAGCTGTAGAATAGTGCTTCTGAATTGGCTTTCTGACATTGAAGTGTAATCCAGATTCTGTAACTCTGTGGGAGAGAGGGCTGTTTCTGATTCTTTCTTTTGAGGTGAGGTTTTCCTTCTAGTCATTTTGCTCAGTGCAGAGTGGCCAGAAACAAGTTGTATTGGAACACGGGGGAGTATCACTGGTCCGTCCAGCTGGTCTTCTGGGGGAGGGGCCTGTTGTGCTGATTTTCAGGTGTTAGCACTTGGGGGAGCTGCTCTGCCCCTGCCTGCTGCAGGGCTCAGCGGGGGTTGTTTACCCCGTGAGGCCCCAGGAGGATCAGCCGCAGTTGCTATGGCAACTCTGGAAGCCTGGATTCAGCCTCCGCAGGAACTACGGGGCTCTCGGCTCTCCGTCCGCAGGGCCTGGAGGCTCCGGGGCGGGGCCGCTGTTCTGCTCAGCTCGGGGCAGGAGCGTCCCCGCTGTCCTGGGCCCTCCCGGCCTCTGCCTGTCCCGGGGGAGGCCGGATCCTGGGCTGTGTCCCGGCGCCCTGTGCTCCGGGGCCTGCGCTGGTGGATTCGCGCTCCCGCCCCGCAGCCCCCTCCGCGGAGCCGCCGCCCGAGCCCCTCCGAGCTGCTCCGGTCGGTCCCGCCGTGCGCGCTGCAGCCCTTAGGGAGCTCGGAGCACTCCCCGGAGCGCAGGTGCCTGTTAGTGTCCCCGGGAGCCCGAGGGCATCCCCGCCCTCCTGGGTCCTGCTCCAACTCCCTGCGAGCCCCTTTCCGCCCGCCCGGGAAGGTTGGTGCAGCTCCTGCTCCTCCGGGACGGGGCTCTCCTGTCCTGGGGACACTCGCCCCGGCCTCAGCCCGGCTCCTCGCGGGCCCCTCCCCCTCGGAGGCCTTTTGTGTCTTTATTTCTCTTTCCCCGTCTTCCTACCTGGATAGAAGCGCGGACTCTTCTCACTGTAGCATTCCAGCTGGTCTCTCTTTACATCTCAGGCCGAATTCGTAGATTTTCAGGATGGTTTGAAGGTTATCTAGGTAACTTGGTGGGGACAGGTGATTTGGGGACCCTGCTCTTCCGCCATCTTGCCCCTCCCCCCTGAATAATGTTTTGGATAAAAAATTACAAAGAGAAAACTTTTGGACAGAGGTGCTCCAACATAAGAAATAGGCTAAAGGGGAATATATCTCACCTCACAGAATAGCTGTATTTTTAATTACCTCCATATCCCTGTAAGGGGTCTATTTCTGTTTGTTATTTCGGTCTGCTGGATCCATCCACTCCTGAGAGAGGGGTGCTGAGCTGTCCAACTATGTTGATGGATTCGTCTATTTCTCCTCGCAGTTCTATGAGTGTTTGGCTCATGTGGTAGTTTGATGCTCCCCTGTTGGCCATCTACACACACATCAGGAGCCTTTACATCTTCTTGGAGACTTGACCCTTCCACCATTGTTATGCAGCACCCTTCTTTGTCCTTGCTAACTTCTTTTTCTTTACTTTAAGTTCTGCTTACTCTAAATTCCACTTCCTGAAATTAATATAGCTACACTTGCTTTGTTTTGAGTAGTATTTAACATGGTACATATTTTCCATCCATTTACTTTTATTCTATATGTCTCTTTATATTAAAAGTGGGTTCCCTATAGACAATATGTAATTGGGTCATGGTTTTTGATCTGCTTTGACAATATCTGTCTTTTAATTAGTGCAATTAGATTATTGACATTCAAAATTATTATTGATGTAGTTGGATGAATGTATACTGTATTCCTTATTGTTTTCTACTTGTTCTTTGTTCTATTTTTTGTATTCTACTCTTTCTCTGCCTTTTGTGTTTCTAATTGAGTATTTTATACTATTCTATGTCTTTTCCTTTCTTAACATATTATTATACACCTATTTTTCTTTACTTTTTTTTTGCAGTTGCCCTAGAGATTGCAATATATATTTATGACTAAGCCAAGTCTGCTTTCAAGTAACAATATGTCACTTCATGGGTTATCTTATAACAAAATAATCCTAATTCCTTTCTCCTGTTTCTTGTATCATTACCATCATTTATGTCACATAGATATAAATACACGTAAGCATATATATAGTATTTATATTATGTATACTTAAGCATACATTATAAACATTATTGCTATTACTATTTTGAACAAACCGTTATCTGTTAGATCAATTAAGAATAAGAAAAATGAAAGATTTTATTGTACCTTACTCCTTCTTCTGTGGTTTTCCTTTTTTGTGGAGATCAGAGTTTCTGACCTATATTATTTTTTCTTCTTCCTAAAGAACTTCTCTTAACATTTTTTTGGCAAGGCAGTTTGGTTAGGCTCCAGTAAATACACCAGTAAGTTAAGTTCTGTTTAACTAGTTTCCCTTGAGGGCAGCCCTTGTTACAAAAAAAAAATCCATAATGTTCTGGAATATTTTGAAATGATTCCTCTTTCCCTCACCATTTTGGAAACTTGAGGGAATCCTTCTCAGATATTTGCTGTGAGAATCTGGTAGAGCTCCCGGAGGTAAACCTTATAGTATTGTGGAATCCCTCCAAAGACTAGGTCCCCTTGGGATTTGTAATTCTCTGAGTTACAGAGAGTTGTCCATATATGACCTCCTGAAATTCATCAATTACAGTTCAGATATTCATACCCCAGCACCTGTTCCAGAGGAGGTTTCTGCCTTTAAGTCTCTGCTCCAGTAAGCTGCAACTCCCTGTATTCGCCTGTCTCCTCCAATCTTGAATACTGTGACTTTTCTTATGTCATCTTCTCTCTTGTGGATTCAAGAGAATTATCAATTTTCAATCTGTTCCGCCTTGTACTTGTTAGATTGGAGTGGCAACTTCAAGATCCTTACATGCAGAACCAGTAACTACACATCTATTTATTCCTTCTAAATCTCTTTAATAAAACTGTGATCTTCCAAGGGACAATGACCCTACCTTATTAACTGTGTATCCTCTAGTGATTCAAATGTTATGGCAGGCCACCATCTTATAAAAGTTTTGTGAATTTGTTAAGTAATTCTATTTCATAGGAATTAAAGTTGTTAGATTATTATTATTATTATTATTATTATTACTATTATTATTATTATACCTTCTTCCTTCTACCCATCACATGTTATGAGGTCACTTTCAGTAAGACCTATCTGGGAGACAGGTGAAAATTTCCTCTTTCAATAGAATGCAAGATTATATGGCCAAGGAGCACTCTGGAATATCATAGTAAGGATTTCCAAAAATCAAGTCCTCCATAAAAGCAACAGGAACACTGGCAAAAATGTCAAAATTATGTTGGACTTCTTGACTATATATAATGTATGCCAGGAGAGAATGGAATGGTATCTTTAAAGTTTTGAAAAAAATCGCTCTCAACATTGAATTCTATAACCAGTGAAAGTATTCTTTGAAAATGATGGTGGAAAAAAGACTTTTCCAGAAAAATGAATACTGGGTAAATTTGTTCCCAGAAGATAGTTGGAACATTGTTGTAATAAATATAACTAATTGTATAAAACAAGAATCTATAAGCCTACATTAAACATGAGTAAATGAATGCAAAAATAAACACAGGCAAAAAAACACTCTTTCTTACAATATAATCTCAATTAATATGAAAGACATGATACATTTGAAAATCATCACTTGAGGTATTATGCTGAGTGAAATAAGTCAATCAGAGAAGGAAAAACATTATATGGTCTCATTCATTTGGGGAATATAAAAAAATAGTGAAAGGGAATAAAGGGGAAAGGAGAAAAAATGAGTGGGAAATATCAGAAAGGGAGACAGAACATGAGAGACTCCTAACTCTGGGAAACGAGCAAGTAGTGGTGGAAGGGGAGGTGGGCGGGGGGTGGGGGTGACTGGGTGATGGGCACTGAGGGGGACCCTTGATGGGATGAGCTCTGGGTGTTATTTTATATGTTGACAAATTGAACACCAATAAAAATAAATTAAAAATTGATGAAAAAAAATCTTCACTTGATGCTAAAATATTGGTGAGAGATGCATGAGAAAGAGGATTATTACATAGTCTTGTGATCTTAGATTGCTTAATACAATGGAAAAGGTGATAACTATACAGTGAGGAAAGTTTTTAGATATCACATTAACTACATTATCAAATTTATCATTACCAAGATGGGAACAAAACAATCTTGTGCATCTAGCTTTCATATACGGAGAAGGAGAGAAACTTCTGTGGAATTTCTGCCAAAAAAAAAAATTCATTGCTTGAATCTTATCCTGAGAAAATATCAGGATGAGAAAATATCATGTAAGACATTCCATAAAATAACGAACCTTTAATCTTAACGGATATGAAAGTGATGAAAAATAAAGGATGATGAAATGATCCAGATTAAAGGAAACTAACAAGACATTATAGCTAAATGAAATGCATAACCCCAGTTTTTATCCTAAACCGGGATGGGAAATATATGTACATCTGCAAAATATGAGACATTTGAATACCAATTGTGGATTAGTTGAGTATTTTTTAATGTTAATTTTCCTAATTTTAATAAATTAACTACGGTTTGGAGAGTGTCCTGTTCTAAAAAAATACTTATTATTTAAGGGTAAAGGGGTACAATTTGTCCAATTTACACTCATTGTACACACACACACAGATAATAATGCATTTTTAAAAACTATCACAATCTGTCAAATAATATGGCATAACTGCACATACAATGCAAAACCAAACAACAGTGTACACTGACTTCCCTGTCCTGTTCTGCTTGCCAATGTTTTTATACATTTTACTTCTACACATCTTATAACCTACGTGATTCATAAATATTATTTTGGCTTTAAACAATCAATTATTGGGATGCCACAGTGGCTCAGTGGTTGAGCTTCTGCCTTTGGCTCAGGGCATGATCCTGCAGTCCCAGGATCAAGTCCCACATTGGGCTCCCCACATGGAGCCTGCTTCTCCTCCTTCTGCCTATGTCTCTGCCTCTCTCTGTGTGTATCTCTTGTGAATAAATAAGTAAAATCTTTAAAAAAATCAATTATTTTAATGGTGTTAAAGTTCAAAAGAAACCATTTTATATCTACAGTCATATTTAATAGTTTGATGAGCTTCTTTTATCTGTAAAGATCTGCATTTCCATCATAAAGCATTTTCTCTTAGTCTGAAGACTTTTCTTTAATATTTTCCATTGTGCAGATCAGATAGTGATAAAATCCTTGGGCTTTTATTTGTCGGAAAAGCCTTCATTTTGCCATAAATTATAAAGTATATTTTTACTGGATATAAAAATTTTAAGTTAATGTTCATTTTATTGCAGTTCTTTAAATAAATCTCTAGCTTCTTTTTATTCCAGTGAAAGATTAACCATCATTCTTATTGCTTAGGCTTCACTGAGCTTCTTGAACCATTTTCTTCAAATCTAAAAATAAATTCACCCATTATTTCTTCAAATGATTATTCTTCACTGTCCTTCACTTGCCATTGACCACTGGACTCCAGTTACATTTGTGTATGACTACTCAATATTTCTCCACAGATCACCAAGTTCCACTCACTACTGTACACCATTTTCTCTCTTTTTTTAAAAAAAGTAGCTTCTAAGTCTCTGACTTCATGCTCATTGACCTACTTTTCCATACTGTTTTATTCTCTTTTATGCCCATCTCATGAGTGTTCTTAAAAATTTCAGGTGCTGTATTTTGAGATCTGGAAGTCAAATTTGCTAATTTTTATAGTTTTAATTTATCTTCTTGCTAAATGTTTTCCATTAATCCTTGAACATATTCACAATAACTGTTTAAAGACCTTTGCTTGTACTTCCATTTTCTCTCTCATGTCTAGTACTATTTCTATGATTGTTTTTGCACTGATTATAGCTCACATTTTTTAGCTTTTTTTTGCTGATGTAGTACTTGTTGGTTGGGTGCAAACATTATATTTGTTATATTGTTGAGTGAGTGTCATATGGTTTCTCCAAAGCATGCTGAAAGGTTTTTGTGGTGGTGGTGGTGGTGGTGGTGGTGGTGATGGTTTTTCATTTTTTTTGTTTTTTGTTTTTTAGATTCTTAAGTTACTTGCTCATCACCTTGATTCTTGTGAAGTTTGGTTTTAAACTCTATCAAAATGCTCTGGCAAGCTTTTACTCTTTTATTTTATACTTACTGCTAAGGAATACCTCTGATACCTCTATTGAATTATCTGGATGCTAGACTTCAGTTAGCATGTAGTTAATTGAAATTCAGTTATCTCCTAGCCTTGTATATATATTCTGGGGATATTTCAGTTAATTTCTCTTTGACAGTTTTGGGTTGGTTGGTTGGTTTTTCCAAGGCTTATGGAGTGTTTTATGCAAGTAGAGTTCAGTATAGACATGCCTCATTTTATTGCATTTTAATTTCTTGGGATTTATAGATATTATTTTTTTATAAATTGAAGATATGTGGCAGCTCTTTATAAGGAAATCTATCAGCAATATCAGTTTTCCAACAGTATTTACTCACTTTGTGTTTCTGTGTCATATTTTGGTAATTCTTGCAATATTTCAAAATTTTCACTATTATTTTGTTATGGTGATCTGTGATGAGTAACTGTAAGCTCAGATGATGATTAGCAATTTTTAGTACTGAAGTATTTGCAAATGAAGGAATGTACATTTATGAGACATAATGCCATTGCACACTTAAGAGACTATGGTACCGTGTAAACAAAACTTTTATATTGACTGGGAAACCAAAAATTAATTTGATTCACTTTATTGTGATATTTACCTTATTGCAGTGGCCTGGAACCAACCCATAATATCACTGAGGAATGAATACCTCAGGCAGAGTCTCAAGGAGTCCCTTGCAGATTTCTGGAACTCTTTCTCTGATTAACTCCTTCATTTCCAGTACACTTTTCCAGACATTTTAACCCTGTTGGTTTCTCTAAATTGTTTCTTTAGCTCAGTGAAATTCTTTTCCATGATCTGTGTGGTTCTCCCACCTATGCACATCAATATGGAAAAAGTCCCTCCAGCAAAAAGACAAGCTTATGTCTTTGCTCTTTGTTTTAGGCGTGCCAGTCTTGTGTTGACTGCTGTCTGTTAGATAAAAGCAGATTTTCATATAATTTGTCCAGTTTTCTAGTTTTTTTTGCAGTGGGAAATGGGAAATCCAGTGCTAGTTACTTCAACATAATTTCAAATAGAAACTATTATATATGTTTATATAAAATTAAAATTGCATGTATTTGATTAGTGTGTTTGGCACTCGACATAAACACAACAGTCTCTCATATGTAGACAATGACTGTAAACATTTGTCATAAGACCTCTCAGTCTTTGTTGCCTAATGTTTGGCCCCTTTCTGATCCTTTAAACTCAAGACACTTTTTATTGTATTGCAAATAAATTTCCTCTTTCAACACCTTCAAATGTTGGTTAATGCCACACTTATTTATGAATATAAAGCATTTTTTAAAAAAACAGAAGTTGGTTTCATTTATTTATAAGATAACATTATATAATAAAAAGCACTTCTGATTATAGTAAATATAAAGTGTAGTATTCTCAGCTAAGAAGAATATATGTATTTCTGGAGATTGCCTATTATCTGGACTGCCATTGGGATCATGAAGACTATTAATTTTCTTGGTGGTTCTTAGCTTCCTGTGTATCATGACTAGCTATGGAGTTTTTAGACTGATAGCATTCTAACCAACACACCTCTCAGTTTAAATTTATTTAGTGAAGTGAGCTTGTTGTGAGTCCTTGGATTAAAAGGGGAGATGAGAAAGGAAGTCTAGTTTGCTAAATTCCTTCTCAAGTGCAGTACCAGTGAATGTAATTCTTCTTCTAGCTCATTGTTGTACTTTTTGATGCTGAAAGATTAATATCTGTAAATTTCAAGTTGTTATCAAGATCATTTCCTTCCTTCTACTGCACATGACTGTAGTGTTATATAGTCCATGGTACATGTAGAATTTATCAAAACTGTCAGGAAACATTGTAGGTCTCTGAAGTTATCAAATTCATGTACTTAAATGTGTTCTGTGTTCTTAAATAGTGTAAATATCAGTTTGAGTTTCCACATTTTATACCCATCTTCTATAAGGCCAATTAAAAATCCGTTGGCTTATATAGACTCTCTAAGTATCAGAAATTAATGACAATTTGCTAGAAGGTATAATAGTGCTTTAAATAATGACTTCTTTTCTCCTCACTTAATGACTATGTTAAGCTCAGAATATGATCTTATTTACTTCTTTTTTTTAAGATTTTATTCATTTATTCATGAAGCACACACAGAGAGAGAGGCAGAGACACAGGCAGAGGGAGAAGCAGGCTCCACGCAGGGAGCCTGAGGTGGGACTCAATCCCGGGACCCCAGGATCATACCCTGGGCTGAAGGCGTTGCTAAACCGCTGAGTCATCCAGGCTGCCCTCTTATTTACTTCTATAAAGAAATAGAGTCTTTGAAGATGCAACTAGTTAAATATAATGGGATAAAAATCATCCTGGATTTAGTGTTATCCTTAAATCAAATGACTGGCATCATTATAAGAAAAGAAGAGGATGCAGAAAGATGCAGAGAGAATGAGTGCTGTGAAAATGAAGCAAGGCACCTGGGTGGCTCAGTGGTTGAGCATCTCCCTTTGGCTTAGGTCATGATCCCGGGGTCCTGGGATCGAGTCCTGCATCCGGCTCCCTGCGGGAAGCCTGCTTCTCCCTCCCTCTGCCTGTGTTTCTACCTCTTTCTAAGTCTCTAATGAATAAATAAATAAAATCTTTAAAAAAAAAAGAAAGAAAATGAAGCATACATAGGACATATTCAGCCACAAGCCAAGTGGCATCTGGGGCCACCAGGAGCTAGAAGAGGCAGGAAATGGTTCTTTCCCAGTGACTCAGAAGACCATGGTCCTATGGATGCTTTGATTCTAGACTTCTAGCCTCCAGAGCTATGAAAGAATAATTTATGTTATTTTAGGCTATCAGGTCATGACAATTGTTGGAGAAGTCCTAGGAAACTAAGATAGGTTTGTTGTAAAAAAAAAATTCTTTCCTACACTTCCTATTAATTTATACATCTCTAAGAATCACCTACCAAATATACTTCTGAAGACAAAACATAGAATGAATATAAGTATTCCCAAAGATAGAGTCGTCTAGAACAATGGAATACATTGTTCACTTAAATTTTGACCACATATCTTGATGTTGGCTTCTGATGAATGTCTGGTGTCTGACTAATTCCATAGTTGAGGCAACTAGAAAACCTATGAAATGTTGAAATTGCTATTCAATTACTCTTAACTCTTGGTTCTTCCTCCAAATTATTTATGATCAGGACTCCAATTCCAGGCAATTTCAAAATGGAATTTTTCTGTGTGGGCATTTCATGTGTGTGAGAGAGAGGCTGAACTACTATTTTCAGCTTTCCAAGAATAAAGAACTCTGTAATTGGCCCAATCAGCTTGGAAATTACTATATCAAATACTATGGCTAAATGCATCTTTATATGATACTAATTGAAGAAGAAACTAGATTTTAGTACCATTTCATTATCTGCAGTGAAGTGACCACCCTCCGGTAGGATAACATTACTTAAATTGTAAAGTCCACAAGCAAATAATAGGTATTCCCTCCAGAAAAGGGTTCTGTGGTGAAAAATATGTGGTTAAATAATTTTAAACATGTTTCTTTAAGAAATCCTTATTGTCTTTAAGAAACGAGTACGTATTATGAATTTTTATTTAGAAAAAAATGCAATACTTCTAAAACTTGCTTGGCCTGTCACACGGTTTTCATAGAGTATCTGTAGCAATTCTGAACACGAATGCTCTGCGGAGCACAGTTTGGAATTAAATCTCTAATAAATAGTGATATCATGGGCTTTTGTAGCAATAGTGATGTAGTATTTACTCCAACATGATACTTCCTTAATCTCTCATAATATTTATGTAACACTAATTGTTCCACAAACTTTTCTCTGTTTCAGGCACACTGCTAGGCAGTTCCCTTCATTACATTATTAAATCTTTTCAACCATCGTGTGAGATAGGTAACATTAATATCTCATCTAATGTGTTTAAATAGCATAGCCAATGTACCACAGCGGTTTGGGGTTAGGGTAAGACTTTGGAACCCACATAGTCTGGCTACAAGCAGAATTTTTTTTTTTTCAACAAAAACTTTTGGACAAACATTGAAGCTTGATAAAAGCAAGAAAGAAAATCTCTGTTTAACTATTTCTTGATTATGGTCTCTTTTGGGAATCCAAGGAAAGCCACAGAATCTATCCTCACGAGAGTGTAAACATGTATATACCCATAAACATGTATATGGTTTTCAGAGCATCGGCGATGCAACCACCCAGTGGACAGTAGGTTGAGAATCACTGATTTAAATGTCTTTAAATATGACTAAATCAATAAGTTGTAGATCCAGAAAAATCATTAAAGAAGATTAGAATATAGTGAAAGTATAGGGAATTTTTGAGATTGGGGTCTAGGAAAGACAATTAAATTATTCCATACCCTTCAGTGGGCTGGAGTGATATCCGGACTGATTTTGTTGTTTGTTTGTCTGCTGGTGATGATTCCTGTCCTTTTTCTGTTCACTATCTCAAAAATTCTTTGGATAACTGATTTATTCTTAATCTGAACCAAAATAATTATTAATAATCTGGCAGATTTTTGGTTTCCTGTTTTACTTTGAGTTTATTAAATCTATGTGCCTTATGTTCTTACTTCAATTTGACTCAGTTTATTAACTTATGGAAAAGATGGAAGTGAAAATTCTGATGTGCTTTCCTAATCAAAACAGCAAAATAAATTTCAAATAAAACTAAATAGGTTTTTATTCAATATGCAAACAAGGAGGCCTAAAATGACTTTTTTAATTTAATGGATGTATTAGTAAAACAGGACTCATATTTTGCTGAATGTCTCCTCAGCGCATGTTTTGCTCTGACATACAATGCCCTCATGTTATATGTTTATATGTAAAAGAAACAGTGATTTTTCAAGTGCCCACTCTATAAAATAAAAAAAAAAACATTGTTTTTAGTGCTATGAACACTTATAGGACATGGAGGACCAAGTTTCTCTTAAAAAGGATAATATTTTAGAGGAGACAAAACAAGCCTAGTCCTCAAAAATACCAACAAAGGAAAAATATAACCAAATATGGCTTTGTAGTGCCTAAAGGAATACAGGATAACTGAACTGCCTGGAACCAGATAGACTTCCTTTGAAGAGATCAGTGGAGATAAAATTGTTTTCTCTCATTAAATACAATATCCATTTATTGCACAACCGGTACAGAAAAAGGTGTGTTACATATGATATTTTGTTTAATTTCCACGGTAACCAGAGTATGTCTTCACAGACAATAAATCATTTTCTCAAGATCATACATCTTAAAATAACAGAGCTAAGATTTGAGCTTGAACTCCGTAACTATGCTATCACCATCAGCTTTGCTAGAATTCTCAGAAGTACAAATTAATGTTTTCAGTTGAATGTAAGTGAAAACCTGCCTCAAACTAGCATATACATTAGGGAATTAGTTGGCTCTACAAACTGGGCTTCTGAATGTAGGGCACGATTGGTGGATAGTGTGTTAGGAAACGTGGCCGAGGCCCCAACTGTTAGTTGCCTTTTTTGTTGTTGTTTTTTGTCCTTGTGTTTGCGAGGGCTGACACCACCAATCAGTGCCAAGAGTTTTCAGAGAAAGAAAGACATAGAAGTAGAGAGAGAGACAGACAGAGAGACAGAGAGATGCACACACATGGAGAGAAAGTGTGTGTGTGTGTGTGTGTGTGTGAGAGAGAGAGAGAGAGAATGCTTCTAAAAACATCTGATAAAAGCCTTCAGACTTCTGCCCCTTGAATTACTCCTGAACAAATTCTTTTTTTTAAGATTTTTATTTATTTTTTTTTAATTTATTTGTGAGAAACACAGAAGGAGAGCAGCAGAGACACAGGCAGAGGGAGAAGAAGGCTCCCTGCAAGGAGCCCAATGCGGGACTTGATCCCAGGTCCTTGGGGTCATGCCTTGAGCCAAAAGCAGGCTTCCCAATCACTGAGCCCCCCCCCCCCAGGCTTCCCATCCTAACCGAATTCTTACGGCAGAAGGCATACAAGCTGCTAATAATCTTTGTTCAAGAAACGTGAACTCATGACTGGAAAAGTGGATGGGGTTACCTTGATTGTTTCAGACCAGTGAGGGTCCCCCGTGAAATTTGGGGATGCAGTCAACGCCACCCAACAGTGGGCAGCTGGGGGAGAGACACCCAACCACTGAACCCACTGCAGTGAACACACAATTACGTCTTTATTTGATGATTTGAAAAATGAACAAATCCAAAGAAATGAGACACTGTCTTTGTTTGATTAATAATTATTTGTAAATAACTCACTAGTTCCTGCGAGGAAAACTGTCAATTTAAATTGGCACATCCAGGGTCTAAAGAAATCCAGATATCTTTGCATATATCAACAGTTGCAGAAATTATAAATTTACCTTGTGCTTTGGAAAAGACACAAAATGAAAGAAATGATAGGCTTACTATGCTAAGGAAGAACAGGGTAAATTCGAACACTCTAGGAAGACTAAACATTTGAAGCAAAGTTTGAGAAAGCAGAGGGACACCTGGGGGGCTCAGTGCTTGGGCATCTGCCTTCGGCTCAGGTGGTGACCCCGGGGTCCCAGGATCCAGTCCCCTATTGGGCTCCCCGCATGGAGACCTCTGCCTGTGTCTCTGCCTCTCTCTGTGCGTCTCTCACGAATAAATAAATAAAGTCTTAAAAAAAAACAATTTTGAGAAAGTAGAGATGAAAAGTAAAATATTTCATTTACTTCATCTTGAGACAAGAGACTTTCTTTTGCGTTACTTGCAAGAGTACCAGTAAAGCACTTCCCATGGTACAGATGAATTTGGATGTCGTAACCCTATAGGCTCAGCTATGCCCGTGCTCAGGCTCTGATGATGCCATTTCCCAGCTGCGTTATTTTGGACAGGTCACCGTTTATTTCTTGCTCTGTTTCCTCAATTGTACGATGCTAATAATAACTGTAGCTGCTTTGCACTGTTGTAGAAGAGATGGGATGAGATGATGGATACAACACTTGGTGAGAGGCCTGACATCTGTAAACTCAGCGAATGCTTGCTAGTAATTTGCTCTAGATTAATCAAATGTTACACTTCCTGAGGTTTTGAGTGAGCTCGGTCTGCAGAGCCATCTACCTGCTTGTTATTTCTGGTATTCTGCTTAAATTACTCCTATCCAATGTCATCGTTTCTATCTGTGAAGACTTAAAAGAGGAGTGATAGGAACAAGGATAAACAAGTTGTTTTGGCATTCCTGTAAACAGACTTTCATTTTTGATTTGCTTTCCTGCTCCAGGCACTTGTTTATTTGCATAAAGACAAAAATAAAAGCTACTAAGGGCTGCATGCCATGTCATGCAATCAGAGGAAAACTTGGCATGGCTTTGAAATGTAATGATCAAAGCACTGGAGATGCATGTCAGGGGTGCCCGAGAAGCTTTGGTTTTGTGAAAAGCTAATGATGGGTTGCACGTGAGGTTAGAGAACTTGTAGTGAAAGGCACAGTATAGTGCGGACTACAGAAAAATGCAACATGACACGTTCAAAGGTCCCTGGTCACTCTTATCTATCCTCACATGAGGTTATGGATGGATCATTACCAATCTTCAAACATAACGGACTTTAAATATATAGCTGTGTTGGCGATTGGGAATGATTACAAGCAGGGAGGCCCTTTGCAATCGCGTGTACCGAGTCCTCTGCTTTGCCACCGTGGGCAAGTCACGTAGCATCTGTGAGGACCTATTTCTTCCTATGACGAATTGCTGTAAGAATACAGGCCTTGGGGTTTATTGAAAATTATTAGGTATATGTATATATAAGCACATATGGCATCTAGTAGGCACTTCATACACATTGTATTTTCCATATGTTTGTTTCTTTATATCACTTGAAAAAAAAAAGGAGACTTAGGTAGTTAAACTCATATCTACCTTAAAGTATTCATGCTTCGGAGAAAAAAAAATAAACAAAAGAAAATAAAGAACAGTAGAGACACAAAATGGAGATAGGAAAGATGCTAACATAAAAATGCAAAACCTAAATTTCCTGCCTATTTTCCAAAGGTAAGCCAATTTCAAATAAGCCTCCAAAGTTTCTAGTCCAAAAGGTTAAAAAAGGAAACGTGATCTGTATGATAATTCATACAGCCCATTGCATACAAGAAAATAACTAGTCAGTAAAGCAAAACTCTTCCCGTCTTAGGAGCTCCCAAGCTTCTGCCTGTGAAGTTGCTCGGGAGGAGAGGGGGACGCCTTGCCCCGGCCACTTGGTTCTCTCCGCCTTATGTCCCGGGGCTCACTGGCCCCGCAGATCTATGGGCAGTGCGCTCCTTATTGGGTTGCCTTATGGGCAGCCCACACCTCTGAAACTAACTCGTCCTGCACCTCTAAAGGTCCACTAGGTTATGCGCTGGGTGTTACACTACATGTCGGCAAATTGAATACAACTAAAATTCTAAAAAAATTAAAAGGAGATTATGCAGGGATGAAAAGCAAGTTTCTAGTGACTCATGACAACAATTGTTGTTTCACTTCCATTGCATGGAGGCCCTTGGAAGGTGACTATGGCTCTGCTGCACACGTCTTCCACCCTGGGACCCAGACAGAAAGGCAGCCTCCTCCTTGCAATGTACCATTTTTGAAGGATAGTGAAAGAACAAGAGGGTTTCCAGAAACAAGCAGCGGAGTCACCTCCATTAACATGTTACATGGCCCACCCTGACACCGGGGCAGGGACACATGCCCCTCACACAAGAAGGGTCCTCCAGGGTCAGGATATGGAGTTTAGTGGGACTGATGGGACAAGGGGGTGATGGCTGTATAGTTGTCTCCCAGGAAAGGGGACTGCAGACCATTGAGAATAGAAATTCACCCTTTTTAACTCTGTTCAAATGGCCCAATCTGAGTGATGCTGTCTCCCAGGATGCTCAGCTTTACCATGCTGTTTATGGGAGAAACCAACTAACCAACCAACCAACCAACCAACCAACCAACCAAACACAGAAATCAAAACAGGAATTTCCACTGGAGCCAATATTCAAAGAAAAGACCTCGGCTTGGCACCAAAAAGTATTGGCAAAATAAATATGCATTAGACTTCAAAAATGTCAACAAAATGTTTCAGGTATGTGTATCACTGTGTGGTAAATTCCCTCCTTAAAAGATCATGATTTTTAAGACTATCCTACCAATATCTGCATGCTGTGCACTTTACAGAAGACGAGGCCTTCTGAGGCTGTTATACATGGTGGCACAAAACCCGATTGCTTTTTCTTGACCGTGGATTTTATATATTTCTCTAGGTCAGTAAATAGAAATCAGTCTTTTAAAAGGATTGACAGCATCCATTTGTTTTGATAAATCATAATCCATAATTCTTTTCACTCATCCCCCAAACTGTTCCTTTTGGTTATTTCTAATTTTTCACTATTGTAATTTCACTGTGCATTTGCCAAATAGTTTTCCTTGGATAAGTTCTAAAACGTCACACTACAGTGTACATCATCATTAATCCTCATAGCAACCTTGAGTGAGGTACAGTTACAAGCCTCATTCTACACATCAGGAAACATAGATATGGAATGGTTGAGTCATTATCAAAGGTCTAATTAAACTTTCTTCATTTATTTGAAACTTAGACGTTCCATGTTTGCTCTATAAATCTATTAATAGCATTAACAGTGTTTGTTCATAATTTCAAAACATAAGGCTTTTTGATATTATGATCCCAAGAATCAGCCACAATTATACAAATAACCTTTTATACTTTGAGTACATTATTGAATTACTGAAAATAAAAATACGATGAGTATAGAACTTATTTTTAAATATGGTGTGCTGTAGGGACTTAATTTTTTCAAACAAAAGGTTAGCTGTATTTCCAGACCCCATTTATCTGATTATAATTTTATTCTTACTGATTTCAATGCCGTCTTTATTACATAATTCATTCTCTCATGAATGTTTTCCTTACATGTCCCATTAAGCTAAGTGCATATTTCTCTGATGGTAAAACATCATTTAAATTTTTGTCACTTTATATTACATTTTTATAACAGGCAAATCTCTTTTTTGCCACTTCACTTTTCAACAGTTTTCTTAATTTTTCTTCCATAATTATAGGGCCAAATGAGTTTTAAAATCAGTATATCAAAATTCATTTAAAAGACACAAAATATGTCAATTTGTTAAGTGTATAGATTATTATTATTATTTTGAGGAGATATGACATTTTATTATGTTGTCTTCCTGTTCAAGAATATTACTTTTTGGGACAGCCTGGCTGGCTCTGTGGTTAGTGCCCACTTCGGCCCAGGGTGTGACCCTGGGTCCTGGGATCGAATCCCACATCAGGCTCCCTGCATGGAGCCTGCTTCTCCCTCTGCCTGTGTCTCTGCCTCTCTCTCTGTGTCTCTCATGAATGAATACATAAAATCTTTTAAAAAAAGAATATTATTTCTTCATTTATTTGCTTAATATTTATGTTGATTAAAGGTAGTATAATTTTTCATATTGTCCACATTTTATGTTAGTTCTTTTATATTTTTCTTGTGCATCTGATTCTTTTATTACATATAAAATTATTATCAGTTTTTAACAAAGAAAATGCATTTTTGGGAAATTTATGAACACTGCCATTTCTTTAGAGATATTACTCTTGGTGAGAAATTGTTTGCATTGCAGAAAATTTTGGTTGAACTCCTTTATTTGAATGAATTGCACTGTTGATTTTGTTTTCTTTGCAATTGGAATGTAAAACAATTCAACTCATCTTAAGTAATGATGTTATAGTCTTCCTTTTGTTCTTTTATTTTACTGCTTAACACGCTTCTACTTTTTTGCCATTAAGTATGATTTTGATCTTTGATTTAAGGCATTTTTATTATTTAATAATGTAAAGGAAATATCTATACATTTTTATAGCATACATTTATTTTATTAGAAAGGTATCCAGGGGCTCCTGGGTGCCTCAGTTCGCTAAGCATCTCACACTTGATTTTGGCTCAGATTGTGACTTCTGGGTTTTGAGATCTAGCCCTGAGTTGGCTGGTGCTGGGCTTGGAGTCTGCTTAAGATTCTCTCTCTCCCTCTTCCTCTGCCCCTTCCCTCATCCGCTCTACACACAGGAGCATGTTCTCTGTCTAAAAAAAGAAAGGTATTGAATTTTATCGAACTTTTGAATTTATCAAAACAATTATATATTAGTTTTCATTCTATATAGAACAGGGTGCATGCTTTTGATAAATGGGTTGCAAGTTGAATTCAAGATAGTTTTCTTTCATTATATCATTGGTTATCATTCATTTCCTTTTGGTATCTTACACTCTCCTTGGGCTAGTATTTCTTCCCTAGAAGATAAGAATCTCTAACTTCTTATCCAAGGCTGGACAAGTTTGTGGAGGCCAAGATGCAATAAATACTGTTGGATGCAAAGATCACATTGCTGGCAGAGAACATTCCCATTTCACTGTGGTCTGGAGATATTAATGAAGTGTGGTAAGAGGAGGGGTAAGATAAATATGCAGTGAGGAATAATCATCAGATATTTTTACCTCTAAGCTACTTCTAGAGCTGATACTGTAGGTATTATATGGCAAATGAGTGTTTTTTCTTCCAGATATACATATTGTTTTAGCTTTTAGAAGATTTTATTTATTTATTCATGAGACACACACACACACACAGAGGCAGAGAAACAGGCAGAGAGAGAAGTAGGCTCCCTGAGGGGACCCCGACGTGGGACTCGATCCCGGGACCCCAGGGTCAGATGCTCAACTTCTAGATCGTTTTAATTTCTTTCATTCTTGGTGCTAGATGACTAGCACACTCCTTGTGTCTACTAACAGCTCTAGCTGCACTCAGTGAGTCCAACAGCCTCACTGGGAGAGATTTCAATTGTCACCGTAAGACTAGATCACTTGCATGGTCCTTTTTTGTGTTGTGTGAATTCAAAGCAAACAAGAGACTCCTCCACTCAGCTAGGATGTGTCGACTCATGAGCAGTTGTAAGTATACACGTAATAGAACCACTCTACTGAGAATGGGGGAGAAGTGCAACCAAGGGTGTGGATTACAACTTTATGTAACTTATTCTCATAAATTGTGTCCCATAAAGTCATGTGGACACCTAAGTCTCCTCACTTCCCTCCCCCCTTCTAATTCTGTTCACTGTTCTTCCTCTAGTGTGTCTAGTGATCCTTCTCCAGCTACTGGGTAGCTTCAAAATGCACCTCTTGCCTCTACTTCATTCACTATTGCTGCAAATCTCACGGTTTCAGTCATAGGTCCTGCTGCTAAACCTTTCTGTGGTATATAAGATCTTCTCAGGAAATTTGAGTTGTTTTCCTCTGGGGCAGTGTTAGAGAACTATTAACGACAGCTAATAATCAAAAATCTTCCTTTTTTGAAAACCGTTAGTTGGTTTCCCAGGAACAGTTCAGGTACCACATCAGGATCTCGTATGTGGAAGTGTTTTATTAATATCAGCCTCACTCACGGCATCTGCTCTCTCTAAATATCGGCTCTAAGCTTTAGTACCTTCGCTTTGTTTCAGAATCATAGTTTCTATATCTCAGTACCCAGTCATAAGTAACAATGTCCTTCTAGTTCTTTTCACAATTGGCCCGGGTCTTCATGCAAGTAGAACACACAGTGATCCACCAGGATATCCTGTTATTCTCCAAGTGGGTTTACCATTTAAATTCCATCTTCATTACCGATATTTTACTTCGTGTTTATCTCCCTCCTGTCTCCAGGGGGACGTGTCTAACTTTAAAGTAATTCCTGCCTTCTCAAAGTATTCCAAAAGCCATAGATACCCATTGATAAACTAGCTCAGCCAACAAAGGTTAATATAGGATATAGCTCTGCTAGAGCATGGTTAATTGGATGATGATATGGCCTTATTGTTAGAAAAATATAGAGTTTAAAGAGCACTTTCATAGAAATTATATCATTTGATCTTTACAGGAACATACCAAAGTGTACTTCATTTTACAAGGGAAAATGTAAGTAAGGCTCTAAGAAGCTAAATGACTGGCCTATAGTCACAATTCAAGTGAGTGAAATAACTGAAGTTTCTCCTCGGGCTTTTTGTCTCACATTACTAAATAATTCAACTCCTAAGCTGGATTTTTGGGCACTAGCATTCTCTTGACTCATTCACACATCTCTTATTTGAAACTAGATATATATTTTTAAATCAACTCATCCTTCTCCTGCCAAACTTATATTATCAGTATTCTCCTAGAAATCAGGGAGGTTTAATTTAGCCCATTACCGCCTGCCTCTCCCCATCACACACACATTTGTCTTGTCTTAATGACTCTACTCCTAAGTATTTCTTAAATTTATCTCCCTACACAGTACCCCTCCTTCCAACACCCCTGCTCAGAACCTCGTGACTCTTCATGAAAATCACTGCACTATCTCCCCAACTTGTCATGTTCTCTCCAAGGATTTCCTGTCACCTACAGAGCATGGTCAAAGCTTGTTAAAATAGATGTAAGACCATCTATCAATTGACCCCTTTCCACCTCTCCAGTCTCGTCATTTCACATTCCCTTGCCTCTTAGACTGTGATTTAGAAACCCTGAATTGCCTACATTTTCCTGTTTACCTGATTCTTTTTTTTAGTGTGTCTTTTTTGCCTACTTCTCTTTCTGTCGGAAAGATTTCTTTTCTTTGTCTTCTTCACATGGTTCATTTCATTTTGTTCATGCATTGCCTTCCCTATATGACTCTTGAATACCCCTAGTTATCCTGTAAAGGACACCTTGGTGTTCTTACAATACCGTAATATCCTGTACATCCATCTATTATTGTACTTAAAGCATTACTTGATACAATTTATATTACCCTTTAATTGGCTTACACTGTGTATTTATCTCTGTATTTAATGATTAATTACTCACATCAGATATCTTGTCTATTCACATGCTTTCTCCCCTAATTAAACTTCAGTCTTTTTGAGGGAATTACTTTCACTCAGTCCTATTTTCTCTAGCATATTATATGAGCTCCTTTGTGGAGATAATATAAAACCACATATTTATTAACTATTGACTTCATCACATAATTTATAAATAGGGACCATGATCATTAGTGTATATATATATATACATATATCCATAAATAAGTGCATATATATACATACGCACACATGCATTCCTCAATACATACATGACACACATATACAAAAATATATGTGTGTATATGATGCATGTTTGTGTTCTCTTTCACTGAGAGTATTTTGTTATTTGACTTTTTATGCGTGGAATATAGAGATCTGTAGAAGTATTTTATGCAAAATTCAACATCTGATTCTAAAATCTAAACCCTACTCTAGAGATATGCTTGTGTGGGAGAGTGAAAATGTGTGAGTCAAGCGTTAGGTAGGATGGAGGGTGTGGAGAATGCACTTGTATCTCAGTTTTTCTCTGATTAGGATAATACCTAGGGTTATGTTTTCAGATCAAACAGTTTATAAGGTGACATATTTTCTGTCATCTTCTCAACATTGTTATATATTACACAAATATAAGTGAATCCAAGGTGACTAGAAAGGCCAAATCAGAAAAAAAAAAGGCCAAATCAGACTTAAATCATAAGTCTGTGCATTGGATTGGTGAAAGCATAGATGCAAAATGTAATTTGTTCCCAATATTATAAGTAATCATTACATGGTAACTACAAATACACTCATTAAAGAATTTTTACAGTATAAAGTTAAGTAATTCATGGTATTTCTAGTACTTAATATTATGAAGAAATATCTTGTGGGTTTTTTGTTTATGGATTCTTAAATAAGGGATTAAAATATTTAACATCTTGAAAAATTTGTTGGGATTTTGGATAGGCTGTGACCACATTTTTTCTTCCCCCATTTACAATGAAGGCATACAGGTTTTTACTATCTGAAATTTTGCTAATATCTTTTGGGAAAGAAATTAGCTTTGAGGGGATACTTGGGTGGCTCAGCAGTTTAGCGCCTGCCTTCAGCCCAGGGCATGGTCCTGGGGTCCCAGGATCAAGTCCTGCATCGGGCTCCCTGCGTGGAGCCTGCTTCTACCTCTGCCTGTGTCTCTGCCTCTCTCTCTCTCTCTCTGTGTCTCTCAGAAATAAATTTAAAAAATTTATATATATAAAAAAGAAATTAGCTTTGAATATTCAATGGAATACTTACACATATATACATATAATTATAATATCACATGTGTTATGTATGTCATGTATGTTATATATAATCATACAAAGCCATATATGTATCTCACATTGCTGGAGTCATAACATAGTCCTTAGTCCTATTATTTTAATACTATTTTCTCGATTATAGAGTATAGATGATTTCACTGAAATTTCCCTACTTGCTAAAAAAAACCTACATTAGAATATCATTTTATTCTAATTTTATATTATTAGAATAATATATGTAGATATTCTAATCTTATTTTTCTATATCTCTGCATTAGTTTAATCATTTTCTTACTCTGCTATAATAATAGTCTCCATCCTATGATCAAAATACTGCCTTTCTAATTATACATAAAGTATCCAATATGCCGTCTTTTTTATATTATTTTAAGTCTGCAGAGTGAGGTTTCGTGTTTAGGAGAATGAAAGGTTTGGCGTCCCTTATTGTCTTCTGCATATTGTGGTTGGGACCTGCAGGGCCTTCCAGCTTTCTGTAGGAACAGAATAATGCATATTAAGTGCCATTTCCCCCAAGTCAAGATTCTCACGGAATCTGAATGCCAAGTACCTCATCTGCTAATTAATGGCATCTGCAGATTCCAAGTCTAGAATTTCCTTTGATTTATTTCATGTTCAGGCTTAAGCTGTTCTTTAGGGAAGTAAGTATCCTCATTTCATCAATCCTAATAAAGCTCAATTTATTTAAATCCCTTGCAAGAATTTGAGCATCTCACATTTAAAATGTAGTGATTATTCCAAATCCTTGTTAAGCAAATCACTATAACCATCATATTGTTGACTTCTGGAAGAGCATATTCAGAGCTGAGGGAATTCTTTTTCACTAACTTGTATCACAGTGTCATGGGCCAAAGTCTAGAACAGTGGTTCTCATACTTATCATATAAACAGAAGCATCCGAGTCACCTGAGGAGCTTGGAGGGAACAGGGAGTAGGAGGAGCCTAGGTTCACTTCATCCCCAAAGTACAACTAGGTAAGTGTCCTATCACCCCACATACCACAGGAATTGACCTGAAGACTAGCGAAACAAACTCCACAACTAAAGGGAGAGAAAAGGCCACAGTGAACAGGTAGGGGAGTCATGGCTTGGGAAAGAAAAGGATTATGGCCACTGCAGTGGGGAGAGCCATGATTTTGCAGAAGGACAAGCGACAAACTAACACATAGCAGAGAACATGAATCTCCATAGCAAATAGCTTGGAAAGTGAGAGGACCCACATTTTATGAGTTCTTATAACCAGTAGGGTTTAGAGCCTGGGGTTTTAAAAGTTAGCAGGTTTGGCTCTAGAACAACCCAGAGGACACCGGGGCAACTCCTGGAGCAAAGGCAGCAGATAACCCACAGACATACAGCATATGAAGAACAGCCATCTGAAGAACGCCTGGGGCACACAGTGGGGAGGTTATTTGCTCATCTTGGAGCAAAACCCAGAGAGATGACAAAACCCACAGAGAGCCCCTCCAGAACAACGGAACTAGAGGCACCATTTCCTTCCCCCACCACTCAGCATAAACAGAGCCACTTACAGGAATCAGCGCAGCACCGACACTTGCTTATATGCCAAGCCCCACTCTCCCACACACGCTCCGGTGCCACTGCCCTTCCCAGTCACACTTGCCTTAGTCATAGTGTTGTGGGCCCCCTGCCCCCCAAGGCCAGCCTCAACCCCTGCCAACACTGCATCTCCAGACCTGAGAGTTTTGCAAGGCTTTGGTTCCCATGGCAGTGGCAACAAGACTCATTTCACAATTGGACTAAAGCACACTTAGTTCAAACACACCATATTCAGGCCAGCGACCAAACTTTGTCCACAATAGGCAAAAAATAACCTCTGCAGATGACTGGCCTGAGAGATAAAGTGGCAAAAGCAAAAAAGCAGAGCTCACATAGCACACATTGGAGAAAAGCTCAGGAGGTGATTGATTTCTTTGTTACCTTGATTGTGGTGAAGCTTTCACCTGTGAATATATATGTTAAAATACAGCAAATTGTTCATTTCAGGTATGTGCAGTGTATTGTTTAGAGATTACACTTCAATAAAGCTACTAAATAAAACAATTAAAAAAAAACAAAAACTAATAGGAGGAAGAGCCCAGACTTTCACTTTTCACACTTTCAAATTATTTGTAGGATCTTAGTTTAGAACACCAGAACACCATTCTCTCAAATCAATGAAAAAAAGTCCTTACTACAGCTGTTTAATTTCATTCTGCAGAGTAATTTTTGGTAGCACAATGTTTTGTGTTATAGTGGGGTATTTTCAGGGAAGATTCTATAATATATTATACCTTGTAGCCCTCTGTTCACAGAAAAGAGGAAACAGAAGGAGGAGAGGGCAAAAGAATTAATGTAAACATTTTGAATTTACATATTATATTGGTATATATGTATTATATATGTCTATGCAGACTCCATGCAATGGATAGATAGATCTAGAGATATAGTGCACATGAATTCAGGAGTGTGGAGATCAAACAATAGGACAGAAATCAGCTTGTTACTCATGGAAAAATGCATATTAAAGACAAAGGTACAAGCTAGTAATTCGTGGTCTTCTAATAGGATAAAAATAATTACTCTACTCAATTGCAGATACAAAAATATTTACTATAAAACCTCACACAGCATTTCCCTCCCTAAAATAATGTCTGCCATTAAAGCGCACCTAGGCTGTGTAAATGACAACATTTACTGTTAATGGAGCAGGGTTTCTTGCCATCGAAGCCAATGAATACCACGCAGCAGTCAAGATTTTTCCCAAAGTTGTTATTAAAAGTTATGGCCTGCAATTTAGGCGCGACGAAGATAGTAAAGAAAGAAAGGAAGAGAAATGGTTCTTTGGTCCTTTATACCTTCCTCCCTACCAAGACAAGAATTGGCCAGTGGAAAGTGCTTTAATTAAAAGTTGGATTGTGTGAATGATCCAAAGCTCATTTTCCCCACCTTCCGCACTGGGGCATGGGCATGAGACACCCCTGACTCAGTGAAAGTCAGGTGTTTCACACTTTCCCTGTGACTAAGGACACATGTCGAAACCTGGGGATCTGTCATGGAACAAGAAGGTGCAAACCAGTGTGTGGGGGGGAGGCAAACAGAAAATATCCAAGCTGAGGACTCCTAGGTGGCTCAGCGGTTGAGCCTCTGCCTTTGGCTCCGGACTTGATCCCAGGATCCGGGACTGAGTCTCACATCAGGCTCCCTGTAGGGAGCCTGCTTCTCCCTCTGCCTGGGTCTCTGCCTCTCTCTCTCCCTCTCATGAATAAATAAATAAATATTAAAAAAAAAGAAAATGTCAAAGCTCTAAAACGCTTATTCTCAAATCAATGTCCTTTTGTCACAGGTATCCAAATAGCGATTTTGAGGGAGGACTCTTAAAACCACAGAGTACATTAGAGGAGCAGGAGAAATGGAATCTATGTTACCTCTCAGAATGCACCTAACTCAGTTAGACTAGAAGTCCCCCTGACAACAGGTCATCCAATATTCTTTACCCACAGAAATTTATATTTAAGATTTTATTTAATAGCTCTTTGGTCATTTTTTTTTACAATTAAAACCTTTTTTTAGAGAAGTTTGCTACAAAATTGAAAGGAAAGTATAGAAATTTCCCATATATTCTTTATCCCCGCACAAGGAACATCTTCCCCATTATCAACATTCCCTATCAGTGGTACACTGGTTAAAAGTGATAAACCTCAGAGATACATCGTAGTATCCCCAAATCCGTGGATTACACTGGGGTTCATTGTTGGTGTTGCATAGTCTATGGACTTGGACAAATGTATAATGACATTCATTCATCATTAGGACATTATACAGAATATTTTCACTGCCTTGAAAATCCTCTATGCTCCATCCATTCATCGTGCTCTTCCCCCAATCCCTGGCAGTCACTGATCTTTTTACTATCTTTATAGTTTTTTCCAGAATGTCATTTAGTTGGAATCACATTATAATGATGCAAATAGGCCTATCAGATTGGCTTCATTCACTTAGATACTCATTTAGGTTTCCCCATGTCTTTCCATGTCTTGATAGTTCATTTCCTTTTGGGGCTGAATAATGTCCCATTGTCTGTACGTGTCACAGTTTATTTATCCTTTCCCATCCTGATAGACATCTTGGTTGCTTTCAGGCTGTTATAAACATTAATGTAAGGGATCTTAGGTGGGCATAACTTCTTTTTAAGATTTTATTATTTATTTATTTTTTAAAAAGATTTTATTTATTTATTTATTTATTTATTTATTTATTTATTTGAGAAAAAGAGAGTACATGAGCAGGAGGGAGGGGCAGAGAAAGAGGGACAAGCAGATTCCCCACTGAGCAGGGAGCCTCACATGGTGCTGGATCCTAGGATCCTAAAATCATGACCTGAGCTGAAGTCAGATGTTTAATCAACTGAACCACCCAGGAATTCTATTTTTTTTATTCCTTTGGATACCAAGATATGCAGTCATTGGATTGTATGAAAAAGATATGGTCAGTTTTAATGATAAATCATCACACTCTCATCCAACGTGACTGTACCGTTTTGCATGTTCATCAGCAATGAACGAGAGTTCTTATTATTCCACATCCTCACTGGCATTTGCTGTCAGTGTTCAGGATTTTGGACATTCTAATAGGAGTGTAGTAGAATCTTATTGTAGTTTTAATTTGCATTTCCTTAATGACATATAAGAAGAGACATCTTGTCATATGTTTATATGGCATCTGTGTATCTTTATGTTGAGGTTCTATTAAGGTCATTGGCCCATTTTTAAATTGGCTTATTTTCTTACTGTCTAGTTTTAGGAGTTTCTTGTATATTTTGGGTAACAATCCTTTAGCAGCTGTGTATTTTGAAAGACAGTCTTCTCCCAGTCAGCATATTTTCTTCAAATTTTCTTAACAGTATACTTCACAGAGAAAAGTTTTTTTTATTATTTTAATGAAAATAAATGAAATCCATCTTATTATTTCTTTTTCAGATTATTCCTTTGGTGTTATATCAAAAAAGTCATTACCATACCCAAGGTCACCATATTCAAGGTCATCTATATTTTACCTTTCAGGAGTGTTATAGATTTGTATTTTACATTTTTCTTTCTGATCCATTTTTTTGTTAATATTTGTGATGGGTGTAAGATCTGTGTCTTTGTTTGTTTGTTTGTTTGTTTATTTATTTATTTATTTATTTATTTATTTATTTATTTATTTATTTACTTTTGGATGTCCACTTGTTCCAGCACCATTTGTTGAAAATACTGTGTTTGTTGCATTGTATCACCTTTGCTCCTTTTCAAAGATCAGTTGACTATACTAATGTGGCTCTATTTCTGGGTACTCTACTCTGTTCCATTAATTTGTTGTCCATCCTTTCATCAGTACTACATTGTCTTTACTGCATCTTTATAGCAAGTCTTGACATTGAGTAGTGTCAGTCCTCCAACTTTGTTCTTCCTCAATATTATGTTGACTATTCTGAGTCTTTCTCCTCTTCATCAAAACTTTAAAATCAGTTTGTCAATATCTGTAAGGCAATATGCTGAGATTTAGATTGAGATTATACTAAATCCACAGATTAAGTTGGAATGAACTGTCATCCTGACAGTATTGAGTCTTCTTATCCATGAACATGGGATATTTTTCTATTTATTTCATTCTTTTATTTTGTTCATTAGAATTACATGGTTTTCCTTATATAGATCTTGTTCATCTTTTGTTAGATTTATGCCTAAGTATTCAATTTTGGGGGGGACTAATGTCAGCAGTATTGTGTTTTATTATTTATTTATTTTTCAGTATTGTGTTTTAAATTGCAAATCCCACTTGTTATTTGCTGGTTCATTTTGTTTTGAATTCTGACTAATATTCATCTTCCTCCCCATAGCAGACTCAAAGTTACTCTTCTTTATTCTCAGTTCTGTAAGTTTCGTTAAGTTGTGCAGTTGAGTAAGAAGTGCAGGGAGAGGAACATCATCTTATCTCATATGCATAGCATTCCAAGAGAGGGAAAGAAAAAACGATCCTTACTTGAAAAAAAGACTCATTCATCGGTTGGCACGATTTATGTTGCAAAGATGTAAAATGTAATCTTGCATATGTGTCTTAACTTCAACAGGTAGTGGCCAATTGCCTTAACCATGCTGGGTCTCTTGCCTCCCAGATAATTAAGCCCTCCGTGCTCCTGAACCTCAGTTGACAGTCCCCCTCAGTTGTCCCCTGATTTTTGTTTTCTTGGCCCACATTACTTTCCCTGCAGGTATGGGCTTCACATTTTCATCTTCTCTCTTTGACTCTCCATTCAGAACTTGAGGGCATGTGATTAATCCATTATCTTAGAATCTCTCTTAGGTGGTCCCACCAGACATCTTTCTCTGTCCTCTCTCTCAAGGCTTAGAAGCATTAGGCAAAATGCCAGGTCAATGACTTGACAAATTTTAGATAGGGGATTATTATGACTCCTTATTTGGCAATGAAGAGGCATTTTTTACACTCCTAACACAGAAAGTAAGTTTCTCCCTCATATTCTCTTCTCTCATTTTTTTGGATAGGATAGTCTGATGCCTTGTATTAGGTTTCAAGAGGTATACAGCCATATTATAAAAGTTATGGAGACCCTGTCTTTAGCACTGTGATCACCATTCTTCAAATTATATTACAAATGAATATTTTTCTAATCTGTCTTTCTCAATATTTTGTGAGTTTCAGGATGATATTTGAACCTCTAATACCAAACACAATTCCTGGAGTATACTACGTCAATAATTATTGAACAAGTGAATATACAGCTAAGTGTTTGATAGGGTGATTTTATTAACTTATTTTTACAATATGTTTAAAAGCTTATTCCCTCCTGTGTCTCCTTATTTTAATGTAAATGACTTCTCAGTTTTTCTTACTGTGTATTTTCTAAGTGACATGTTATTCACTTTTATCAAGTTATAAAAGTAAACAAAAATAAAAACAACACAAGGTGGATGAGATTTTGTAATCGGGGTTCATACTGGTTACTTTGTGCTCACTATGTCCCAGACCTTGTGCAAGGTACTTTGCATTCATTATGTCATTTATTTCTACAAGAATTTGAAATAAATACGAGTAAATTCTCATTTTACTTATACCTGGAGTTATAAAACTTACATGTTAGAGATAGAATTTGACCTCATTCTTATAAGCAGTAAGACATGTAGCTTTAATCACTATTTTGTATAATTCTTAATTCATTTAAATTTATAAAATAATTTTAGAATTAATAATCTGTTTTAAAAAGAGTGCTTCCATCAAAGTGGAATTTATCTGCATTTATTCAGTTTGAGTCTTTTTATCTCTCTGTAGAATGCTCTTATTTTTTCATATAAATGCAACAGGATTGTTGCCAAATTTGCTTATGTTTTTAACAGCATGGTGAAAAGTATATCTTTCCTCACTGTATTTCCTTTTATTTAGTGCTCTATAGGAAAAGTATTTTTTACATTAATATTTTGTGTTATGTGATCATAATAAAACATCATTAGTTATGAAGATATTCAATATACAAATATCTTGTATTTTTAATATTTAGGTATTTAAATGTATTTCTTGAAAATAATAGCAATTTTTTAATAATAGCAATTTTAAAATATATTTCCCAATAGACATCAATCTTAATAGGTTTTATTTATGTTATATACATTATAAGATATATTTTGATTACCATATTTGTAAAACTCAAAAAAGAATGAGTTTTACATTGTATCAAATAAAATTATCTTTACCTAAAATTATGGAGTACATTATCTCGGTATATTTACATTAACCCCAATTTTAAAAATAAACTAATATTTTTCTTAAACTATAACACTGATGAATCCCAATCTCTAGAGAACTACTGCTAATATTTTCATTTCCTGTCCTTTATGCAAATTGTACTTCTTTTTATTATTATCTGGTATCTTTATTGATCATTACTTTGCATAAAATATGTCTTGTTCTATTAATAATATACTTCTCTACATTTTCAATAATGATCTCCCTGTGGAATACGCGTTTTAGAAAGTGGGGGATAAGGGGAGAATGGAGAGATAAAATAAGGAGTACATATATTATAATAATCAAATTTTGTAGTATGTTGGGAGGGGAGAAGTATTATAGAACAAAATTAGTGCATGGAGAAGGGGCTCAGTAGCACTGGAGTTGGGCTGCATTTGTTAACTGGCTGCTAACAGTAGCCCTTGGAGCAACGAGGAAGTAAGCCAAACGCACACAGAAATAATTTTCAAGGCAGAGGGAGCCTCCTGGGCAAGTGGCCTGAAGTGGAAGTGAGTCTGGTATATTCGAAGAACAGTAAGGAGACCAATGCAGTTGGAGCTGAGAGAAAAAGAGAGGAATGTAAAATAGAAGGAGAAAGGTCTAATAGACTCAAATTGTAAGTGCCTTCTAAGCCATCGTAAGGACACAGGGGACAACCTTTCATTCTGGGAGAAGAGGAGTCGCTGGAGAATTTAGAGCAGAGCAATGACAGGTACCCTCTTACATAAGTCTTTGATCATGCATTTAATTAATTCTTATGGAAGAAGTATTACTAGGGGATTAGTGGGCTGATGCTATGAACACTTCCAGCACTTCCAGTGCTATTTTACATAAAATGTCAAACTAATTTCCCGTCAGGCTGTACAGCAATGAATAATCCCAAGACGGTACACCACACACCAGGATGTCCTACTTCACCAGGCTCTCCCTCCAGCACAAGGCCGGGTTCTTCGGATGCCTGTAGCTGCCAACCACTTACCAAACAGGCTTCGCATTACAATCTAGTGCCAAATACATGCCTGCGTGTGTCTGTAGATATAGGCTTGGATGGGGACAGAGATACAACAATTTCCAGCTATTCTTAATAAGGGCAATGCTTTGGTTTTTTGTTTGTTTGTTGTTATGTTTTTTTTTTTTTTTTTTTTTTGTCTTTAGAGAGAGGGCATGTGTTTGAATGGGAGTGGGGGGGTGCAGACAGAGAGAGAGAGAGGCCCAAGCAGGCTCCACACTCAGCACAGAGCCCCACTCAGGGCTGATCTCACGACCATGAGATCTTGAGCCCAGCCAACATCAAGAGTCTGCCGCTTAACGGATGGAGCCACTGGTGCCCCAAGGGCAATGTTTTTTTATGTCTCTATCTCATGTTTTCATTTATTTAAAAAATCTTTTCTGAAGCCATTAAACTCATTTCAAAACATACTTTTGAGATCATATTTGCTAGCCACTCTTTTTTTGAAAATTAGAGATGATCTTAGTCCTTTGTGTGTGTTCTTTGCATATTCGTAATATTAGCCGTCCATAATACCTGCCTGTTCATGAAGTTCGTGTTGACTTTTGGCTGAGTTATTTTATTTTTATGTAATATAATTGATTAATACTTTCATACAATGCTTTAATAATTAAAATTTTAGGCATTTAGGAAATTTTTTAAAAGTTACCTTTTCAAGTTATTTGGACTCTCTCATCCAGTTGTTTAATCAACAGGATTATACTTTTTTATATGTTATCAGGTAAGATCCAAATTTGATTTATTCCAAAGTAAGAAGCCCACTTATAGCGATTCCTTTTCTTGATCTCTTTCAGAAATCATCATTTGAGGGATGCCTGGGTGGCTCAGCGGTTGAGCGTCCACCTTGGGCTCAGGGCGTGACCCTGGGGTCCTGGGATCGAGCTACCCATACGGAGCCTGCTTCTCCCTCTGCCTGTGTCTCTGCCTCTCATGAATAAATAAATAAAATCTTAAAAAAAAAGAAATCATTGTTTGCAATTCATTTATTTTCATGAATAATCTACAATTGTTGAACTAGTTCAATTACAATAACCCTAATAATGTACATATTAGTTGCTAAGGCTACCATAACCAAGTAAGACAGACTGGGTGGTTTAAACAACAGAAGTGAATTTTCTCACAGTTCTGGAGGCTGGAGATCAGGTGTCTGTAGCTTTGACATCTTCTGAGGCATCTGCCCTTGCCTTATAGACAGTTGTCTTCTCCCTTTATCTTTGAATGGTCTTCCCTCTATTTTGTCTGTGTCCTAATTTCCTCTTTTTCTAAAAACACCTGTCATATTGAATTAAGGCCCATCCTAGTCACCTTATTTTAAATGAATTACCTTTTTAAAAACCTCATCTCCAAATATGGTCACATCTTGAGGTACTAGAGGATTAGTATTTTAACATATGAATTTGAGGGGAGGAAAATTCAGTCTATAGCATCATATTTTGATACTATGTAATTTCATAGAACTTTCTGATATAATTAATAAAATGGACTTTGGAGTCAGACAAAACCTGAGTTCAAATTTCTAGGTGCAGGAACTTGAACTGGTTACTTAATGTCTCTGAGCCTCATTTTACTTTTTTAAAAATGAGAATAGTAGTTGAATTACATCATATATTCAAAATGCATAGGATAATGCTGGACACAACATGGATGCTCAATAAATTACAATCATCAATTTCCAATTTGGTTAAAGTTATTTTTAACTTTTAATTTTTAGTGGGAAAGGTTTTGCAGTCTCTTAGGAGTTAAGCCCCGAAACATTTATTTTTCTTTCTCTCAAAACCTTTATGTAAGTTATTTTAGATCATTACTATGTAGATGCCTGCATAATACATTTTCTTTACATGAAGTCATTTCACTAAATACCCTTTCACTTTTATTGTCTTTGATAGTCTTTATGTAAAAATGTTACCTGAAAGTGTTAAAAATGATAATTCCTCTCCTGACATCTGTTTATTATCTTCTTGCATTTGTCAAAAGTTACCAAAAAAAAAAAGGAGAAAGAATTATAATGGCAATTTTGTTCCTACCTTCAATTGTGACATCTGTTGTTTTTAACCAGCATGTAAAATGATGACTTTTGTTTTTTCATGTTAAGAAAAAATGGTATCTTTTTGTCAGTTTTGTCGGAGTTATCATTAGGAGAACATTATATTTTTTTGAGTTCCTGTTGTTCTTACTAACACGTTACTATAATTTGTCAGATACTACATGTCCATTTGAGATTAAATATCTTTTTTCAAGGCAGATTTTTTTTCTTAATATATCCCATTGAAATCAGTTTCTTAGTATTTCATGTATAATTTTCATTTGTATCCATAAATGGTATTTTATGTTGCCACCTTTTATATTTCCTTTCTCAGGTATAAGCGTAGCTCATAAAATAAATTATGCAGTATTCCATCAAGTTTAATTATTATAGTTTACAGAACATTAAATTAAAGTCTTCAAGTGAAAAATTAAAATATCTTACCTGTAAATTCTGTAGCCTTCAAAATTTTGAAGATATGTTTTTGGTAATTTTTGCATTATTTTCTACTCTTTTTATCAATTCAAATTTTTAAATCCGCTTTAGAGTCAGCTTTAGTAATCTACTTTTCCTTTCCCAAAAAATGGTGTTCAAGCCACAAACACTTCTGAAATGCAAATAGTTATTATGCAAAGTATCATCCTGTACAAACTTAACCCTTAGTCTCTCATATTTGTATTTCTCATATAGTTCTAATTTTCAATATTTGGTTTTTTCTTTCTTAAATTCCCTGTCTCTTCCATTTAATAGAATAATTTCTTTTCAAAAAACCAGCTGTTTTCTTTTTCTTCTTTATTTTTTCAGACTCTTACATTTTTCTTTTTATCCTGATAACTGCATTTATCCAACTTTTTTTGTGATCATTTTTTATCTTTTTTTCTAAATCCTGAACTGAACTTGTAAAAAATGTTACTTTCTGTTTAAATAATAGAAATGATATGGAAATAAATTTTGTTCAGGCTACGATGAGGCATGTTTCATCTTAAGAACATTGTTATATCCTTTTCAGATAAATAAGGAGAATATTGCTATTGTTGTGACTGCTTTGCTCTTGTGTTGGTAGTGAGGGTCTTGAGGTTAAATCTTCCAGTAGTTGTGTCCCTCAGATATTTCTTTTTCTTTCACTTTAAACCTTTATGTGTTTTTATGATCTCTTATGAATAGATAGAAAATAAATCCAAGGAGAGAGTGATTTATAGATTTTGACATAAACTATTTTAAGAGATAAGGATGATGCTTGTGTCATCATAATTTAAGAGACATCATTACATGAAAATTGTATGAAAACAGGAACTTTGGATTGAAAATTAATGGACATTTAATTAAGAATTGTTTTATTATTACAGTACATGTGTGTATAAATATATGTGTGTGTGTACGTGTGTATCATGGAAATATGATCTTCCATCTGAAATTTCATGTCACCAAAAATTGGTTGCTATATGATCTGTACAACAAAATCAGTTGAGGGGTGAACTTCATGCCCCGGCAGCTGTGAGTCTTTGAAAAATTTATTTAATTTCTCCATTCCAAGGTTTATGTCCCACATGATAAAGTAAATGAGTGAATGCATTTCATGGCCTAACACAGAACCTGGTCCATAGTTTCTCCTCAATAAATTTTGTTGACAGAAAAACTGATAGAATATTGATCCCTATAGCTACCCTCCCATTACATCCCCCCTATCACTCAAGCTCGGTTTTCTCATATAACCAAGATTGTTTGTGAATGAACTATGAAATACCACACGGTGCATAAGTATTCTACACTCTACGTTTCAGGAGCCCCTCCCTCCCTATGTGCTGTCTGTTAACATTTTTTATTTCAGGATTGTATCTTAAGGCAAGCTTTATGTTGGATAGATAATTGGTGTTTGTGTAATTGATGTGATTGTCCAAATGGTCCAATGATGTACAGAGGAAAGAGCTGGAAAGTTAAAATCCAATTCGGTGAGACTCAAAGTTCAACTTTATGAACTTTGTCAAGGTATTGAATTTAATGTAATTTTTTAATCCTTATTTTCAAAATATGGTAATCACAGTCAATGTCCAGTGGGGTTGTATGGATTGAATGATATAAGCAGAAGTGCTTGACACATATGGTACCAAAGAAAACAAAGCAAAACAAGATTCCAGTGCTTGATGTTTAGCACAAGGGACTTGTAGTCAGTGTACCCTATGCTGTTATAGTCAATCTTAAGAGCCATTAATAAAAATATAATTGCATGAGTTTCATACGTTAACTTCTGTTCTTCAGTATCTTGCTTATGTTGCCCTGTAGTGTATGTGTCTTGGGATGTCTTCTCTACAGTCTTCCTCTCTTGAGTTTTCTTCAGTGTTCATCCCACAGAGTTTCATTTGGGTTTTATAATGCATTTCATCTCTCCTCTAATGTTTCATTCCCTCTCTTCCCAGGGCACCTCTGAAATCTCACATATGGTTCAGCCACTTTACACTTCCTAAAACATTAAACCCTTGATTAAATAAATATCTGCTCAAAAGAGCATAAAATACTTTGATTAAGTACATAAACACTCAGAAACACATACAGTTCTTATAAACACTTTATGTACTACACTAAGTTTTAAATTGGTGACACATGTTTAATGTCACATTTGAACAAACACAAAGCTTAATGTGAAAAAGATTAAGTAAATAAATGTCAGAAATACACTTTTTATAATGGAGCACAGTGTCACCTGCTAGTAACACTATTTATAAATTATTGAGTATGACCTGTGTGATTACTCATTGATTGCCCGTTATTTTGGAAAATTTTACAAAGTCCATCATTTATTCATCATGAAAAATTTAGCAAACTGGAAAATGTCTTTACCTTGTTAAAGGTGTTCTTGATCCTTTGAAATATCATGCTTAAACATGACATTTGGAAATGGTCCTATTAAAATTATGCAGAAAGCGAGTGTGCTCATCATCATTCTTACTACTGAATATCAGAACCTCTGAGATAATGCAAAAGCTTACATAACAATTGGAAAAGAGCTGAAATTACCTTTTGTTTTCATGAAATAGGATTTAATTTCTAAAAAATCCAAAAATATCTATAAATTATTAAAAGCAATAAGATGACAATAAGAATTCCAGTGACAAGTGTCTAAATCAGAGTGATCTTATCTACTGCTAACAGTCAATGAAATTAGGATACATTATGACACAGAACTATCATAGCCTGTAAGTAAATCTAAAAAAAAAAAATTGAGCACAAGACTGTCACAATACAATTTAAAATCTATTAACCTAAATTAAAAAAAAGTTAAACTAATGATTCTGAATTATAAGACTCAACACCATAAAGATGTTAGATAATGCTAAATTAATTTGTAAAATCAATGCAATTTAAACTAGAATCTCTCTTGGGCATATTGTGGAACTTGACAAATTGACCCTAAAGTTCTATGGAATCGTAAGAATATTTAATAAGCAAAAGTATCTAAGATGTATTTGTGGAAGAATAAAGTTGGACAATTGGCTCTCTCATATATCAAAGCTATTTTAAGACAACAGGATATAGAGAAATAACAGACAAATTGGTCACTGGAACGCAATAGAAAACCCATAGACACACATTCACTAGGGCAGAGGTTGCATTACAGCCAAATGGGGACCAGCTATATTGCTCATTAAATGGTGAAAGAAACATTGATTTTCTTTATGGAAAAGTAGAGCTCTATGTCATGGACAAAAACACATTTTACGTATATTAAAAGCATAAATACTACAATGAAACTCCCAAACTTTTAGAATAATGTATAGAATAGCTTTATGGTCGTAGTAGAATAAATTATTTCATAGAGATGAAAAATAACTCAAAAACAATATTGATAAATAACTTCTACTAGAAATACAACATACACAAATTTAAACAATATGCCATGGCCTTTGAGAAGATATTTGCCATGTATGTTGGAAAAAGATTTAATGTCCAGAAAACATTTATACCACTACATATTATTTTCTTTTTAAAGACAAACACCATCCCCACACACAGACACAAAATGAGTAAATCATATAAGTAGATAATTCACAAAAGAATAGAATTGAATGAATAAAAAATCATGTAAAAGTACACAACCTCAGTTACAATCACAGAAAGGTAAATAAAATAAATGAAATACCGTCTCAGTCATCAGATTTATAAAAAGTACAATCTAATGATACCAAAGTACAGAAAGCATGAAGAGACAATCTTATGAACTTTAATAGTTCATTTATAGATGCATGTACCCTATAAGCCAGCGATCCCAATCCTCAGTTTAATTACTGAAAGGAAGCACCACGTACTTGCATGTTGTAGTTTCCTGGCTGAAAATGACAGAAATGCATTGTTTCACACTTCTGGAGGCCAGGAGTCTGAAATCAAGTTGTCAGCAGGGTTGCTTCCCTGTGCAGACTTTGAAGAAAGGAGAGTCTGTTCCATGCTGCTTTTCCTCGCTTCTGATGGCCAAAGGAAATCCTTGGCATTCCTTGGCTTTTAGATGCATAAATCCAATCCTTGCCTTCTACGTCACATGGCTTTTTTTTTTCCCAGTGTGTGTCTGTGTGTCTGAATTTTCTTCTTATAATAACATGATAACTCCATTAGTTCCCTTCTGAATCCAGTATGACCTCAGCTTAGCTTGATTACAACTTTGTTTCTAGACCCAGCCACGTTCTGAGCCTCTGGGTGGACAAATGGCGGCTACTGTTCAACCCTAGTACATTATACAAGGAGAAATGCATGATAAGACTGCGTATCACAGCACTGTTTGCCACGAGGATAATTTAAAACAGTAAAATCTCCATTAGTATACCGATGGATAATAACTAATGACACAGACAAGCAGTAGGGTTTGTACAGCTATTAAAACAAGTGGCTTAGACCTATGAATGTTGAAGTTGATAAATCTTATGAACATTTCATAGGTTAAAAAAAGAACTTTGTAGAATATTTAACAGGATGACCATATCTGATGTATAAGTGTGACAAATACACAAAACAGGATATAGTTGAAACACATAAAATAACAAATACATGTATGTGGGGTTATTTGCACATTGATTTTAAGATAGTGATTATCTAGGAGTTCCTGGGTGGCTCAGTTGGTTAAGCATCCAACTCTGGGTTTGGCTCAGGTCATGATCTCAGGGTTGTGAGATTGAGCCCCATGTCACGCTCCATGCCGTGTAGAGCCTGCTAAAGATTCTCTCTCCCTCCTTCTGCCTCTCCTCACTTTCTCTTTGGAAAAAAAAAGTGATTATCTCTAAGGAGGGCAGGTGGAGAGAATAAAATCAGAAGCCAATGAATGATTCAAATATATTTATAATATTTTATTATTTACATAGAGTGTAATTGGAACAAATGTGGCAAAATGTTAACATCTAATGCATTTGCATTATTAATATAGAGGAGTTTCTCAAACCTCTGTACTTTTAGTATCCTGGGTGACAGTCTTTGTTTGGGAGCTGTCCTATGCATTGTAGGATATTTAGATGTTTTACAGACTCTCTGGCCTCTTTTCCCTAGATGCCAAAAGCAAACCTCTCCCCATGCTTGCAGTTATAACAACCCAAATGTTGCCAAACATTTTACCCCGAGGGGAGGGGATTAACTCTGGTTGAGAACCACTGGTATGAAGTATTTACTATGTACTTCTCTTTATGTTTCCATATGCTTGAAAGATTTTATGATATATTATGCTAAAATATAAATATATATACATATATATATTTCTTGCATACTAAGGTTTCATAGACAATTATAGACTATGTTAGTATGCAATCATTAAGATATGCCATGTTCTAACTGACACATAAAAAAAGACTTAAGGAATCAATATAATTTTTTATTAATTTTGTGTGAATTGTTTAAGGAAAGACTTCACCATGGAAAGAATAGTTCAGTTCCACCTTAAAGGATGTATAGGCTTTTGTGAGTTTTGAAAACTGGTGGAATAACGTGATGCATAGAATCAAGAGCAAGGAGGTAGAAACTGTAATAATTTTATGGAATGATGAGTTCTATGAAATCAAAACATAGAACGGAGGTGTCAGATTTCAATGCCTTCTATGGTAGTAGCATATTTGTGTGGAGCAAACAGGTGTAAGGAAATTGGGAGCAGTGTGGCATATCAAAATTGGAAGGAACAGCTAGGGTGAAGATTCGGTCCACACGATTAATGATATCTGTTTTCAAATGTGGATGGGCCTAACTTGGTATGAGGTTGGAAAGGAGGGACTGATATCATTAAAAAATAAAATTGATTTTCCTATAGAAGGTTACCATGTTAAAAATTAGCTTGAGAGGTAAACAACTTCATGGATTAGAAGTCTTGGTATGGTTAGTATGTCAGTTCTCCACAAATTGGTTTATAGATTAAATGCAATTCCACGTATATTTTAGAAATTGACGAGCTGAAACTCCACATGAAAATGCAAAGTATCTAGAATATCCAAATCAATCTTATAAAGAACTTACACTGTGTGTCTTTGAGAATTACAACAAAGACCACATTTTCGGGGAGTGTGGTAGTGGTATATAGAAGATCAGCCTAGAGACCGGTAGGACAGAACAGAGCCCAACAACGGAGGCATAATCAATCACTCAGTCTTTTCATTTTCTAAAAGATGCCAGTGTAATCCTTTTTTTTTTTTTTTTGGTCCTTTCAACCAAATATACTGAAACAAAAGAACATGATATCTCTACCTGTACATTGTAACACATACAAAAATTAATTTAAGATGCATCACAGATCTAAAAACGGAAGCTAAAACTAAGCCTTTTGGAGAAAAATATCAGCATCTCTATGTAAAGGCCAGAGACAAAAAAAAAAAAAAATCAAAACAAAACAAAAACAGAAAACGATTATAATGAAAGAAGGAATTAACACAGTTAAACTTCATCAGCAATTAAAACCAAATTTTAAAATATTTTCTCCAAAAAACGGTATCATTAATAAAAATAATAGGAATGTCCCAGATCCAGGGAAAATATTTTCGGAAATGACACAAGTGTCGGTGAGAATGAGGAGGCAAGGAAACCCTTGTGCACTGTTGGTGGGAATTCAACCTTGTTCAGCCACTGAGGAAAACAGCATGAAGATTGCTCAAAAAATGGGAAGAAGATCAATTGATCCATATGATCCAATAATTGCATTACCGGGTATTTATTCAAAGACAATGAAAAGAAAACGAAATGCTAATTTGAAAACTTACAGGCCCCCTCTGTGTGCTGAGGCATTATTAACAAGGGCACAACATGGATGGGCCTGGAGGGTATTATGCTGAGTGAAATAAACAAATTCCATATGATTTTACTCACTTGTGGAACCTAAAACAAAACAAATAAATAAACAAATGAAAAGCTGAATCAGACCTATAAATATAGAGAACAAACTGATGGTTAACAGAGGGGAAGCAGTGGGGGACAGACAACATGAGAAGGGGAAGGGGTACAGGCTTTTCATTATGAAACAAGTAAGTCACGGGAATAAGGGCGTCGGGTAGGGAAAATGTCCATTGATGTTTGACAGTGTGACGTGGTGGCAGATGGTAGCTACACTTGTGGTGAGCACGGCATAACATCTAGAAAAGTTGAATCTCTATGCTGTACAGCTGGAGCTAATGCAGCACTGTGTGTCAACTAACTTAAAAAATTTAAAAAAAAACAAAAAAAATTTAGTAAGAGTATATATATCTGACCAAACACCAGAATTCAAGGTACACACGTGACTTCTACAAGTTATTCACAGGAAGACAAACCAAGTAGCAATCAGAAAGCTGGACACCCCCGCAGAAAAAATCTGTGGGACTGGCCAATGGACACTTGAAACTATGTTCGTAATCACTGTAATCTGGAAAGTGGCAATTAAAAAAAGAAGAAGAACAGGGCACAGCACACACCTGCCAACAATAACAACAAATGTTGAGAGTAGGTGGATCAATCGCAGTTCTCACGCTTTGTTGGTAGGAGTGTAAAATGGTAAAACCACTTTAGAAATAGACTTTGTACTTTAAAATTTTTATTTGTCCAGAAATGTGTTCTCTATTAGAGAAAGATCCAAAAAGGTGCTTTCTATTTCTGCATCGCCATGAATATTTTATGCACACCATTTAAAAACTCTCCGCATTAGTAGTGTTGCATCTAACACGGTAAGGTAACGCCTAAGGAAATGCCAATTATAAAATCATGCACGCCCTCACTGCATGCATGAGTTTTCATATAGTCTGGAGGGTGTTCCAAGATGTGTACAATTAGAATTAAAATTTCCTGAGTAAATCATCATATTCATAGTTTTGACCCCTACACGCTACAGAGCCATTGCGAGATACAATACGTAAACTCTTTTTGTGTCTAAATAGATGAAGTATGATCATCCCTCACTTAATGACCCGTGCCTTTAAATACCATAAAATTCCAAGAAGCCACAAATTTTGTCTTGCTTAAGGTCGTTTCCTCAGTGCCTAGAATAATATCTAGCACATGATAAAAACACAATGGATATTTGTTGAAGGAAGGGACATGACTGTCGGAGTATAATATCTGCAAGACTATGAATGTTTATGAGTGTACTATTTGTGTGTCTTCAAAAAATTTGACACTTTAAGAGGCTATGTGGCTTGTGGAATATCTACAGTTAATATATATTGTTTTGGTAGAAATTAAAGACCTTTTTAAATCTGGGTAAATTTGCTCAGATGCTATAGAGTTTTACTTCAAATATTCTATAAAGCATAAATTTGTGTTTACACCTTTTAATAACGTATGCTGAATTGTAATTTGGGGACACAAAGGCATATATAAATGCTTGGTGAATTTTATATGTGCCCATTTCCTATTCAAATGATTTTCACAGCTTATGGGGCCTCCAGTTAGATGCAATCACTCTTTACGTTGTATGATTGTGGAATAAGAACCAAGAGAGATGCGTTTTCCCCCCAACAATTAATTTCTGTCCGTAGAGTTCGGTGCTGTGTTTTTAATATGTTAAGACCTGCATTTTGCCATTGCTGCTTTTTTTTTATACATGTTATTTTCCGTAGTATTATTAGAGATCAAGATTTTTTATTCTTTTATTCAGTATTTCCAAAATTATACATTAACATACCAGGAAGTCCGTTGTTTCCTTTGTCGTGTTTGGACAATTATGCATTCACCAGGATTGAATCTCACTTTTAAACATCAGATTCTGATTCTGCAAATGTGTTTGACTCTCCCTTCTCCTGATCAGTGAAGGTTTTTGGTAGAGAGCCAAGACAGGAAATGACTGCCTTCATGTCAGATTTAGGAAACATATATCTGGCTTGAGAGGTGCCCAACAACGAATCTGCAAATAGCCCTTAGAGTAGAAGAAAAGAACTTAATCACAGGGTTTGCCATAATTACACTTCAAAAATAAAGTTTAAAAATAGCATGTTTCTAATAATTTAAGTTAAACATTTTCATTATAAAAAAAATATGAGGGAAACTCAAATGCCATAGGAAGGAGGTTAAAGGCCCCAGGTAAAGCCAGTGTTAACACTTTGGCATACATCGTTCTTGTTACCTATCTAGTAAATTAGAATCATATTTTATTTACTATTTTGCAATTTCAATAAATTGTTTCTCTCTTAGCAATAATGTGAGTGATTAAATATTCATCTGCAAGTTTATCTTAAATGACATTTTAGAACTGCAGGAGTTGGATTTGAGTCCAATCATTGACTATGGTACCTTCTATATGTTTCTGGTTGCAGCGCATATCCTGGTCTCTACCTCCTCATCCGATATCCTTTTCAGAGGGTATTCTGGAGAAAAAAATAGCACTTTCCATTAACCTAAAATATTAACAGGATATACTCACATTGCATTTTGTTGTATTTTATGTTACAAATATACAATAGGGAAACTTTTTATAGTATATTTCATGACTACAGATTTTTACACATTTCATAACCATTAGGTTTTCGAAGCTGATAAAAATGATTATTATAATTGTAATAAAATAAGCTGGCTCTGATCTAATTTAGTTATAAGAAGTTAAAGTAGTTTAATTCTCTGGGCCACAGTGTCTTCTTCTGGAGAGGAAGGATTGGGTTGGATAATTACTGATTACCCTTGAAACCCTACTACCATCTATGGCTCCAGATGTTTCTTAAAGGTTTGTTGGAATGTAATTCCTAAGTGTGAGGCAGGAGGCAATTTTATCTACGGTTTTCCACTTCTCTACCTAATCTTTACCTACACGTCATTCCATACTTTCTGACTTTGAAGATCCCAGTGATGGATTTTCATCTTTAGAGCTAGAAATGAAGGTGAACAGTGACAATTCAAGGGTGTCATGGTGTTTTCATCCAAACTGAGTCACTGACCATGAAGGGTAATTTTTTGTTTTTAAGATTTTATTTATTTCGTCATAAGAGACACACACACACACACAGAGGCAGAGACACCGGCAGAGGGAGAAGCAGGTTCCCTGCAGGGAGCCCCATGCGGGACTCGATCCGGAGACCCCGGGGTCATGCCCTGGGCCGAAGGCAGATGCTGAACTGCTGAGCCACCCAGGGGTCCCCATGAGGGGTATTTTCAACAAGGAGTCCCTTAAACAAAGGAAGCAAGACCAGACTAAATATCTCCTTTGCTTTCAAATTTGCTTTGTTTGGCTCTATTTTTCCTCACTTTGTTTTCCACTTGTTTTTATTTCAAGTTGTTCTTTGCAGTGGCCAGCAGCCAGCAAGAGGCCAGGTCCTGGGAGGAGCAGAGTAGGCTATACCACAGGAGAACCAGTGCATACTTCACCCAAAGCACGCCCTGAAGCTAGCTTTGTGCATGCGACCACTGTAACAATAGATCGCCATGTATTTGTAAAGCATGTCTTCGGATGGCTTGAACCTGACTCCCCCATGTCAGCGTCCATAGATAATAGGCTGATTTACTGAAGCTATGACCTTTCTGAACATCCCATATCATCTAGCCCTTATGGGACATTTTGGTCCAATATATTTCATGGCTGCAGATTTTCACACATTTCATTACTATCAGATTTTCAAGGGTGACTGTGCCAATAACAAATCAGGATGGCTTTGATTGTCTCTGTGCCTGATGGGAAGTTCTTTTTTATATTGTCAGGAATTAAGAATCCCTGGGTGGCTCAGTAGTTGAGAGCCTGCCTTCAGCCAGGGAGGTGATCCTGGGGTCCAGGGATCAAGTCCCACATCGGACTCCCTGCCTGGAGCCTGCTTCTCCCTCTGCCTGTGTCTCTGCCTCTGTGTGTGTGTGTCTCATGAATAAATAAATAAAGTCTTTTTTAAAAAGTTATAAATAAATAAATAAATAAATAAAATAAATAAATAAATGTCAGGAATTATATTGACTAACATAGATCTGTCTAGAAAGATCTATGAGAAGGAGATCTCCAGGATATGGGCTGTGGTCATCCCTGGGAAAAGGCTTATGACCACAATGAACAACTGAGATGGGACTTTCAGGATTTTGTTTGCTCAGAGGATATTGGTTATTCTTTCTATGTAACTTCAGAAACTAGCATTTGACCTAGCAAAATTCTGAATAATAACAGAACCCACTAAATCCTTAGACTATCTTAATTTTTATTGATTTTTCTTTTCTCCCACGGATAAACATCTAGTAGAACCCACTTAAGTATAGTCGGCCTGGGAGGTATATTTGTAGACATAACTATTTCAGAAAAATGGGTAGATACAGGTTGCTCTCGAATGGCCACCTAATCAGATCTAAGTTGAATCACTCTAATAAAAACATAGGCTTAAGAAGACACTTTGACAGTCCAAAAACTTCATTATGATCCATGTTTCATAAGCATCCAGTGACATTACACCATCACTCGCTGGTGTCCCTTGCTTGGTAAAACAATCACCTTGGTTAATTCTAATTGACACCTACTCTGTCTTGATGCGTGCAGCTGAACAAGGCTGAAGAAAACACAGGAGTCAAATGACTGCTCTTATTTTACTGTTATGGTCCCCGATATGGGCCCTTTTGCTGTAGAAGAATCAAACTTTATTTACATCATCTGTTCTCTGCTCACATATTTTAGATGCTATTTCCTACCTTCTCCTCAGACCTCCAATTCAGAAACTTGTTCTTATGTCACTTAGGCAATTGTATGGATTAAGAGCCTATTTACAGGCTCCCACCACCACGTTTACTCATCAACCTGCAACCATCCCCAGATACTTGCCCTCATGACATGGGACCATGGATTAATTACACTCACTTTTACACAGGATTGACTCCCCCAAACAAATACATGATTCCAGTAATTCATGCCCTTCTTCTACAGCATAAATTCTCCTGGGTTATGTTACCCATATAAAAACATACTGTCACTTCTCCCACCTTAAGAACTCTCTTTCTTGTCTTGGCTCACCATTCTAGATGTTGCCTCATTTCTCTTCTTTTTGCAATGCAAACTCAAAAGAATGTATTATACAGATGTTTCCAACTTGCCCTTGAAACCACTCCAAACAGGCTTGGGCTCCTACCATTTATCTGAAACTATTCTCCACAAAGTCATGTACTAAAGCCACTGACCAATTTTTAGTATTTTTCTTATTTGATCCACCAGATGCGTTCAATACAGCAGAACTCTATTTCTTTATTGGCATCCCAGGATGTCACATTCTTGGTTTTTCTTCTACATTGCTGGTCATTAGTTCCTCAGAGTTTGATCTTTAAATATATCTGCTTTAAAGTCTATACACCCTCCAGAGTGAAAACATCTAGCTTCATGACTTTAATACGTCTCTCTTTCTATCCATGCCCACTTATATGTATATATTTACCTATCTACCTAGTTACCTATTATCTACCCATTCCAGAACTCTCTCAAAACCCAAATTCATACTTCCAACTGCTTATTAAAATTTCTCTATATGAAGCTCTAATAGGAAAATGAAACCTAATGCATAAAATTGAATTTTTATTTTTTTTTCCTCAAAAATTTTCTCTGGTTCAGCTCTTACCCACCCCAGTTAATGGACAAATCACAGGCCATAACTTTGACTCTTCTCTTTCAAATTTTAGACTTCGTCTATCCACAAAGCTTATAGTTCTGGACTTAAGGTGTATCCAAAATCTAATCACTTTGGTTCTTCTTTCTAGAACAATCTCTTATATGGCCATGTAGCTCACACCTTCATCTGCTTGCCTTCTCGTAGAAGCCTTTTCCTACCAACCCATCTGCAGAGTTCAGTGAGCACTTCCATCCTACTGTCTGCTTGATTTTTCTCCTTTGCACCAATCACATTCTCTATGCTTTACATTTTTCGAATTTACTATCTATGCTCTATATCCTCAACATTTCATATTGTTATCGTCCTTCTCCACACAAAGATATAAGCTCTCTGAAAATAGAAATATTTTTTTTCTGTTTTATTTATAACTAGGCACACAACAGAGGATTAATGAACATGAAAAAATGTAATCTAAAATATTCTTTTTTGTTTACTAAAATGTGTTCTCATCTAGATTCTAGAATGTGGGACAGAGGGCATTAATATTGGGCTTTTTATAATTTTTTTCAGATAATATGCTTATGAGAAAACTAGAAAACACTCATATTCAAACATTCAAGATTTTTAACCTCTATCCTCTCAGGGGAAGAAATCGAATGTGTAAGAGTGTTTTAGCCACCACTCCTATGTCTGCTAATTTCAGGAGGATATCTGTTAAGCTTCCTAGCTCCCTTGACTAAAATTTCCATCTTCCTTCCGGTCCTAATTCAATTTTATGACAAGTTGGACATGATTTGTCTTAACACTTACATTCCCCCGTCAAGGCAAATGCAGTCTGCTCAAACATATGGTCTCTTTTGGACAATATTTTAACTTTAATTTATTCTGCACACCCCTATGACTTGGCAATCTCTGGGGACTTTGAATGCCTGGATTGAAGGCAGATCTGTTGAAGGCCTTCTTGGACTCAATGGCTAATGGGTGAATTTCTTACCATTCTTCCAGAGACAACAACATTAATCTAAACTGAAAAATTCGTCACCAGCATTTATGGTTCTGAATGGTAGCATATGGTGTTAATCTGGGGAAGTCTTACCTCTACTACTACTCTGTAGGCCAGTGACCTAAATATTACTAAAGAGAGAGAATCTCGCCTTTAATTATTAATCTTATGGTTGCTCTTCTGTATGAGAATAGAAAGACAGTGTTTTTACTGGATCTTCATTCTAAGCAAAAGTATCCTAGAACATTTCTATTTTAATTTAACCCTTAAAAAAGGGAAGAGAAAAAGTCTAAGATAAATACTGTTACTCTCAGACTCTACTAGTGATCTATAGATGTTTTTTCTCCTCTTAATGGTACCATTTCCTAAGATAAATTAAATAAAGATATATAGCAAACTTACCTTTTGAAATTACATAAGACATAATACAGTTGAAAATATCACTTTTCTGTTTTGTGGACACATTTGAATTTAGGAAACAACCAAAGATATTCTGAATTGTGTTTGGTGAATCACTGAGTGATCAATGTAAGTAATGAATATGAATAAACAGACATTTTTTGTAATTTTTTTCTGAAGATGTCTCCCTAAATTTTATTAAGTTATAGCGTAATCATCAAAATAAATAAACATTCTACTACTTAGCCTACTTTGAAAAAATACATTCATACAGATTTACTTTCAAATTCTGGCATGCTCAACAGTTTCATGTTAATATAAAGTCAGTGTGAGTTTTGGAAAAAAAAACACTGAAATATGTCTTCTTCTGATCAATACATGCATTGTAATAATAACAGCTAATACTGTTAGTACTTTTTATGTACCAGACATTATACTAACATTTTTATTGACATGATTCCTTTTTCTTTCAGTCAACACCTGTTGAATGTTTATTTTATGTCAAGTACTGTTCTAGGCACTCAGGATGCATCAATAAAAATGAGAAAAAATAAAAGTAGCTACTATCATAGAGTATATGAAGGAACACTTGCAGGAAATAATAGACATAGACTATAATAGATTAAGTAATTTCAATGTTGTTTCAGTTGAATTATATCCTCCTAAAGTTCATATGTTGAAATCATAAGGCTTATTACTTCTGAATGTGGCCTTATTTGGAGTTATGGTCTTTACAGAGATAATGAAATTAAATGAGCTCATTGCAATGGGCTCTAATGCAATATGACTGGTGTAATAAAAAGGAAAATTTGGCCACAGGCATACAGACAGAAAGAATGCCATGTGAAGATGAAAGCAATGACTGTAGATTCTTTCTGCAAGTCAAAGAATCCCAAAGACTGCCGGGAAAGTGCCAGAAGCGAGGCGAGAGGCCTGGAACAAATTCTTTCTCATAGCCCTCAGAATCAACCAACCTTACCCACACCTGGACCTCAAAGTTCTAACTACTCATAACACAATAAATTTCTCTTTTCAAGCCACTGGTTTGTGATACTTTGTCATGGCAGCCCTAGAAAACTAATACAAGCATGTAAGATGTTATGAGATAATGCTTTTATAGATGGCCAACAGTAATTCCTCTTCTCTCCATCAGGACATACTACTCTTTCCATTATGAGGTGGAGTTTATTTACCTTTGTATCTGGATTGGTCATGTGACTTGCGCTGAACAATCGCCTGAGGTGAAAATGGGGCTGGGTCAGTACCGGGACTAGTCCACAAACAACCTGGCAGGTTCTACATTTGCCCTCTAGAAACCCAACTACCATGCTTTAAAGTGGAGGCAGGTCTAGACTTCTCGAGGAAGAATGAAAACATGAAGGATAACTGAAGCATCTCAAGTGTGGCCAATACCAACTTACAGGTAGACCAGTGAGGTGGCCCTTCCCATTCCAATCCCTAATTGACATTTCCCTCCCTGCCCTTTCCCCCCTCTGGCCCCCACAAAACTGCAGCTGCAGAAGCAACCTGAACCGATCTCACATGGAGTGCAAGAACTGCACACTCGAGCCCTAGGTAATCCACAAAACCATGACAAATGACATATCATTTGTTGCTTCAGGTTTCTAAATTTTGAGGTGATTTGTTACACAGCAATACATAATTGAAAAATGATTGATAAGTTCCAAGGGGAAAAAATAAATAGGAAGAAGGAATTGAGAATGAGTATTTGTATGTGGTGGTAATGGTGGGGGAAGTGAGCATGATGCAATTCTCACTTAATCTTCACAGCAATTCATGAGATAGACATAATTAATATCCCACCTCCAGACCAGCGAGTGAGGTTCTCAGTGGTTAAGGAACATGTCGACAGTTACCTAGTGAAGTCCACATTCCCACGCAGGGCATCTGTCATGACTACTCTATCAAATGAACTATTGGGAGTGGGAAGAGAATAAATCATTGGTGATAATAAGGTGTCATCAGAGTAAAATTTGCTCTTTCAGGAAAGAGCCTAGAATACATTTTTAAGAAGAATATATCAAAGGAAACATGATGGCTAATTATTTGTGTCAGCTTTATGCCAACATTCTGGATGTGTTTGTAGATGAGATTAACATTTGAATCTGTAGGGTAAGTAAAGCAGATTGCTCTCCCTAATGCAGGTGGGCCTCATCTAATCAGCTGAAGGTCTGAGTATACATAAAAATCTGACCCATTACAAGTAAAAAAAATATTTGTGCCCCACTGCTTTTGAGTTGGGAGAACAGTTTTTTCTGCCTTTGGGTGTAAACGGACAGACACATCAGCAGTTCCTGGGTTTTGAGCCCACTGACCTTCAGACTGAAACTACCCCATTATCTCTTCTGAGCCTCCAACTTGCTGACTGCAAATCTGGGGACTTGTCAGCCTCCATAATTGGTGAGCTAACTTCTTATAATAAATCTACAAATACACATTCTACTGATTTTGTTTCTCTGAAAAGCTCTAACACAGAGCGTATTTTTAATTCCTTATAAGTTTTTTAAAAGTTTGTATTAAGGTTGAATAGAATAGCAATGAATCCATGGTAAAGATAAAATGTAGTGGGTACATATTTGAGAAAAAAGCAATTGCTACTGATGATGGGTGAATATGGCATGTGGGGTTTGGAGAACAATTTTGGAAACGTAGTCTAAAACAACTCTTTAAAAAGTGTATAAAAATCAAAGAAGAGTAAGCCTTATGGGAGGGACTTACTGATACAGATAGTGAATAACACACAGAAAACCTGCATGAGACTCGTTATATCCAAACTGAGTTTTTCCATCTGGATTCTTTCATATTTTAAAAGATTTAAAAATATTATTTTCATGGAAAATTGAAAAAACATAAGAGAAATGTACTATAAGCATGAGCATTAGACATCTTGCATTTTGTGTTTCAAAGCTTACTCTTTCTTAACATGATAGTTCATTTCTAAGCAAATTTCATGAGAAAAAATAAATTTTAAAAGAGAGTAAATGAAAATTGTTTACAGAATTTCATAATAACAAAGACATATGTCACATATTTAATGTATTTTGTTATGGTCTGCAAAAATAACAATTTGATTAAGCAAGATTCATCCACTAAATAAAGAAGATTCTTTCCTTTATCTTTCAATCTTCGAGATATTCTTAGTTTCTGATATTATATTTTACCTTGACCTTGTAATTTTGATTGTTGCATTGCTCACAGTCATTAAGGAAAAACAAAGGTAGAATGATATCACAGGTTTAAAAAAATAAAGATAAAATAGAAAGGAGATGTTAACAGAACAATCAATTCAAAAAAGCCTCTATATTCCTACGGTTCCTAATGGGAAAATAAATTTATTACTTTCATATTCCCTGGATCCAGATCTCGATTATATTGTAACTAGTAGTAACAGTCTGTGTACTGAAAAAACTGTTTTCTTATTAATCAAATTCCAATTATCCTATTTGCTCTTTGAAAACACACACTGTAAGAAACTGCCTCTACATCTATTGTACAGCATTTCCCTTGAAAAGGAAGCAATTTTTCTCCATACATTTTTAAATAGAATGAAGAATATATGGTTTGTGGTATTTGGCCAGTGCTGTTTTCATAAATTGCACCTTACTGACTGAAAAAATCCAAGAAACAAAACAAAACAAACAAGCAAACCTGAAAACCCCCAAAACAAACAAACAAAAAAAAACCCCACTTTCTAATAGAGGTTTCTCTGATGAAAAATGAGCTCGTTTTGTCAGAGGAGGAAAGCATGTGGGTGATGAAGTAGAATAGATTCCTGCAGTTTCATTATTAATTTTCTGTTAAACTTTGGTCATGCAACACCAAGTTTATGAATCTCTCTCTTTTTAATAGTAACCATACTAAACAGAAATACCTAATTAGAAGGGTTTTGTGATGGTTAACAGTTATATATATATATATATATATATATATATATATATATATATCCTTAATCTTAAGCATTCTGATCACATTGGTTATTGTCTCTGATATTCTTGTTCTTTTTGATGTCAGTTACTATTATTACTCCTCTTTAGGTTAAAAAAGAAAGCATCTATTTTAATGACCTCGGTAGTGAAGAAACAGGAGCACTCCTTCACGCCTAACGTTGTAGGTACCACATACAGAAACAAACCATAATATAAGCAGAAGTGAGCTGGACTCCAAGAGTCAGTTCATGAGTATAAAGACTGCTCCCTTTTAAAAATCTTTTTAAAAGATTGATTGATTGATTGAGAGACTGAGAATGAGGGGAGGGGCTGAGGGAGAGAGAGACTCCCAAGCAGACTCCAGGCTGAGCACAGAGCCCAGTATGGGGTTCGATCCCAGGCCCCTGAGACCATGACCTGAGCTGAAACCAAGAGCCAGTTGCTTAAATGGCTGGGCCACCCAGGTACCCCAAGACTGTCCCGTCTTTTGAAGAATAAACATTTACATAAAACTCAAAAATACCGTATTCGATTTTTCTTATGTAGCCTGTAAATAATTGGGCCATAATAATTCTGATGTCATGAGTGTGTCCTGTTGGCCCTGAGAAAGCCATTTATTCTTTAGAACGTCGGTTTCTTCATCCCAAAAAACTAAGTAATAATTAACTATTTTATTTTATTTTTTAAAGATTGTATTTATTTATTCATGAAAGACACAGAAAGAGAGGCAGAGACACAGGCAGAGGAAGGAGAAGCAGGCTCCATGTGGGGGATGCGGGACTCAGACCCAGGAATCCGGGATCACCCCCTGAGCCAAAGGCAGACGCTCAAGCATCCAGGCGTCCCAAGATTAACTATTTTAATATTCAAATTATAGGACTGCTATAAGCAACTGGTAACTTTATAAATACACATATATACACAAACATACACACACATATGTATATGTGTGTGTGCTTTATAAGTTATAAAAACATTATGCAAATAATGCTAATGGAATATTACAGCAATCAAATCATATATAATAAGGAAGTTATTCACGCTATATGAATATTCAACACGTAATGTTAAATATGTTCAAAAATATAAACTGTGAATTTAATTAACTTGAAGTTCAGATTCTTATTAGAGATAAACATATAGGTTTTCCAACACATTACTCTTTTGTAAAATTATTCTGGGCAGTGCTCTGTTTTTCATATTATGTTTGTAGATACTTATATTTCAGTCCATTATAAAATTACACTTCAATCCAGATAGTTTTGTAAGACTTGTTCATTTACCTTATATACCCAGCCATGTGTGTAGAGACTGTGACACTTTTTTCAGCAAGATAATCTTGGCACTCATGAGCAGTGATAGCTCTTCAAAATGACACTACTGTGACATTGTTCCTGGCCAGATACTAATCCTTACCACATGGAAAATTTCAACATGACCAAAGATTTTATCATTAGTTACTGTCTTACTGGAGAGAGCCAGATTTGAGAAAAGTATATAAAAATTCTGACACCCATCTAAATAAATTATACATATATGAGCAAATGTGGAAGCCATTTACTCTAGTACAAAAATCATCATAACTACATCCAGATAGAATTTTAAGACCTCATACCAAAAACCTGCCATATATTTTACCTAGATCATGGTTGTTGTTGGTGGTGTTTTTTTGGTACGTGTTTTTTTGTTTTGTTTTGTTTTGGTTTTGGTTTTTTTTTTGGCTTGTTATTAACAAAGATAGTTTCTGTCGTTACATGTAACTTATTAGTTACAAATAGATCTGTATCCTAGCCTTTGAAATCCCCATTTGGACCAAGTTTTCTTAGGAATTTAGTTTGAAAAAAAAAAAAGGAATTTAGTTTGATCCAAGTAACCATGTTAGTTGGTTTTTTTTTTTTGTTTTGTTTTTTGTTTTTTTTTTTAGTTGTTGTTCAGATTAAAATAGTAAGTTTGTAAACCACTTAGAACAGTGCCTGGCACATAGTAAGACTTCAGTAAATTATAATTTTTTGGTTATTACTAATAGACTAAACTACACTGCAAAAGCTAGGGAGGCAATTTCCCTCACTTCTAGCAGGCCTTGCTGTTTCTCCAATATCAAAATATCTTAAACAATATAAACTATGAAAGTGAGGCTCAGTTTACTTACCTGTAAAATGTTGATTTCAGTATAATCATCGAAATAACTCTAGGAAGTATGTACAATAAACATTATTTTTCAGAAAAGAAACCAAGGCGCAGGGAAGTTAAGAATTTTCCCAAGAACACCAAGCAGGAGAGCAGGAGAGATAGAATTAAACCCTCTCTTTTCCCATTTTATATATAATCTCTGTGAGCAGTTGATCCAGAAATAGATATTACTTAAGGATATGACCCAAATTCCTAGGCAGGCTGGTTCAGGGAGATTTGTGATGATTGCCATATAGCAAAGATAGCTTTACAGAGAATAACTAAATTATACTTCAGTTCCTTTCTTGAATAATGCAGGATAATAAACTGGATTAGTCAGCTTGTTGTAGGTGATGCTGTGTAATGAACAACCTCTAAAACCTCAGCGGCTTGGAAAACAAAGATCCATTTCTTGTGAAATGTAGAGTCGACTGTAGGTCTGTTGCACGTGTTTACTCCTTTTGCTGCCAGCTTAAAGAAACCTTTTATTGGACTTGGACTTTCTGGAGGGAGAGAGGTAGAAGGCGGCCCCGGTGGAGTCTCATGATGCTTCAAATTGCTTCTGCTTGGACGTGGCACAGTCGGAGTCTCCTCCCGTTGTATTGGCTAAAGAACGTCGCACAAGCACACCCAGTGTCAATGAGTCGTAGACCTATATTGCTCCCGTAGAAGGCAGCTCGGACACCTGACAAGAGACAGAGGTGCCTCCTGCTTCTACCAGGAGGAGAGAGCAAAGAGGATAGACACAGTGATGGCAAATTAATGTACATCATCACATAATCTCTTGCAGTGTTGATTATAACTTAGATTTTTTCATAACAAAGATGGACAGTGTTTAGGAAAAACTCGTTCTTTTTCCTTTACACTCATAATACTATCACAGTTAAAACACTTCTGACGTCAGATGTGTGTGTGTGTGTGTGTGTGTGTGTGTGTGTGTGTGTTTCTCTGCAGCAAGCAATCATCTGTGACACCATCTGGATGTCTTACAATTCAGTTCAATTCTGACACTAACTAGAGTTAGTTCAGGCCCCACAGATTAAGGGCTCAGTCCCTTTGAATCCTATATTGGTGGTTTTTATTTAATGCATGCCTGTCTTCCTTACATCCCTAGTGCTTGAACACCATTTAGTAAGCGCCTTTCATAAGATAAAGGTATTTTTGTATATCAGCGGGAGAACTGATTTATGTTTTCCACTCAGGTTACTTGTGGTTTTCATCTTGCCCTAGTTTAGATTGAGATTAGGGTATTCCAAGTATTGTTTTTAATGTTTCATTGCTCGTTTTTTCCTACAAGGCTCACAACCAACCGCCTGGCGAAGGAGGTAGTTTCACCAATTCCCAGATGACAAACATGAGGACATCTAGTTACAAGTTCAGGATACATCAGAGCCAGGATCTGTGTCCTAGTCTTTCCACAATCTCATCTGCTTCTTTTGACATTTACATTGGCCAAAAAAAAGATTAAGCCATATGAAAAGATCCCCGTTAATTTAAGTCTACCTAACAGCACAATATAAGATGATATGTACCCTACTTGGGCAAGGTGGGCATGTAGCTCAATGGAGACCTGAGTGATATCACTAATCTAGAAGACGACTTGAAACATTCCACCAGCAACCCCGCAGCACACACATAAAAAAACTAACACCTACGGGTTACTTGCTGGTGCTGGAGAATTACTCAACTTCAGGAAGCATTGCAACTTTATTGTGTGTTTGAAGATAAGATTTAGTTAGGAGACATTTATGGTTTGTGTTGTGTGACATCCTCCTTACCTGGCCCACCACTGTGCTTCAGTATCTAGTGACTGAGCACACAGTGAGAGCTCAGGAAGTGTGTGTTGAGTAAGTTTGTTGAATGGGCTTTTTTTTTTATATGAAACTTTGCTAAAGAAATGTCCCATTCTATGGGGTTACATGTCTGTGTCATAAAAATGGTATTTGCTCACATAGTTAATCATTCTTATGATTCAATGTTTATTGATATTTTCATGTTCACTCAATGTTCCTGGATTTCCATGTGTTTACCTAAAAATGAAACAATAATACCTATGTAGCATCATGGTTGGGGCCATTAAGTAAAATATCTCATGCTGGACATTTCAACAATATCAGGTATATAGTAATTGGTCGTGCTGAGTATTAAACATGACAATAAAAGAATTTGATGAATGCTATTGATTTTCTTTCCTAAAAGCCATATGCTTGCACATAAAAGTCAAAACTTTGAATATAGATGTCAGTTTTCTCCAAACTCTTGAAATTTTGACCTGCTAGCTTAAGTTTGAGATCTATTGGTATTTTCAAGGATTCAAGTAATAAAGATAATTGCACTATTTTGTCTAATCTTGGTTGTTGAGAGTAAATCAGTCATCAATTTTATTTTTTGTCATCAATTTTCTAAGTCAACTAAACAAATGCAGCAGAATTTGAAAAAAAAGTTGTAATATACTGAGGGGAGGAAATGTTACTATATGAATCTTAATGACACAACATTACACACACACACTTTTAAAAAATATAGGGTCCAAGGACACTGAATATGAAAGAAAATATATTTACTTGAGTTATTGAGAACAGAAACGTGGACTGTGATAGACATGAAGAGTATCGATGAAAGGGGACATAGCATTTCTGTATTTGCTATGATGGAGTAATCATTTGCTATGATTTGTAATTTGCTAGATGGAGAAAATGACTCTCATAATCTAAAGCTCCAGTATTTCCCTCGCTTGTTTACAGCACTATTGCATGATTGCTGAGAAGTTTTAGAAGTAAAATAGGTAGAGCGGATGTGGGAGATTGGATTATGAAGCCAATAGGCTTCTAAGAGCCAACATTTATGGATGTGACACTGCACTGATAACAGACACGATGGAGAGGTCCTGGAGGATGATCATGGGAAAGTGACAGGGTTAGGAAGAAATGTTGGCAAAGCGTAAGAAGGTCCGGAGTGAATGGAAAGATGAAAGGAAAACCGTCTTTAGACTAACACTCATTGGACAGAGGAATGCCAGCGGAAACAGGAAAGTTTTGGAACAACCATTTAGTGGGGAGAGAAGAGCAGAACTAAGACCAAAAAAGAATCCAGAAAGTTCTCAGTAGACTTTAACCAAACCATAAGAAATCCATATATTCAAAAAAAAAAAAAAGGGAATGGACTCGTGTGGCAACGGAGCTCAATGCGATCACCTTTCTCTATCATCTGTTAGAGCATAAACGCAGGCATGGACTTTAGCCAGACGTCAGGTGCCCAGGAATGAACTGGAGACAGAGGGCTAGTCCATAGATGGGCCAGATGAGGAAAGAAAACACCGGAAAAATCTAAGCTGAAACTAAAAATATAAGCAACATGGGTTGTGAATTTGCCTAAATACAAAAAGGGCAAAATGTTGAGTTATTAATAAATTTTTAAATTCATACTGGAAAACAGCTGACCACGTAGAACAACTCAAATATACCAAGAAAACAAATGTTTAAGGGAAATAGACAATGTGAATCCAATCATAGAAAACAGAAATACCTCCTTTCTCTTCAAATACTGTTGGCATATGTGTTTTTCCTACTTCTCATTAAAATAAACTCTTTAATGATAGTGCAATGCCTCCTCAACCACAAATTTCGCTTCATGTGGGTAAGGCATATAATCTGGAAGTTTTGTTTGGCAAATGTGAGAGTTTTGTTTGCTTTACACCTAAAATATGCCCTTTGCCTCTTCAGGATAGCTAAGGTGGGGGGGGAGGTGGAAATTATGACTAGAAGTGGAACTAAGCAGCAGGCGGGCAGAGCGGAGGTTTTGCAGTTCTTGATGGAAGAACAGAGAAAGTCAGTTCAGCTTTGAACTGTCCCATGTGCTAAGAGAGGAGGGAGGCGTGGTGACAAGAGGGCTTACGGGGGCGGCACTTTTGTCCTGCATCTCTGAGACCACAGGAACTCCTGAGAGACGGGAAGTCAGGATTCTCACGCATAGCATCAGAATGCGTTGGACGTCTGGATGGACAAGCAGATGTAGAAAAATAGCACCTCTTAATTAAGTGGTTATCAATGACAAAGCTCAGTGACTTGCAAACAATTTAACTGTGGGCTAAGGAAAGCCTGAAACTGTCATGAAGGGGAAAATAAATGGGAATTAAATGAACAATGCTCAATTTATTGATTAAAATATACAAGGTCTAATGTGTATTCTCTTTACTTACCATGCTTTTTTCACACCGCTGGGTAATTTAGACAGGTGAAGGGCTGGGCTAGGCCATTTTGACATATCGCTTCTTAATTTTTAAAACAACCATAAGGTAACTAGGCTCTAAGGAATTAAATGACATGCTAAAATCATAAGCTGACGAGTGACGATAGCCGTTACCATTAGTTAGGGTCGTACCGCATGCCTGGTACTGAGACGGAGTGATGATCCATGTTACCTCATTTAGTCCCTATAGTAACCTTGCAAGGGAAATATCGTCATTCCCATTTTACAGATAAAGACTTTGAGGCTTGTAAATGGTAAGTAACTTGCAAGGATCATACAACCGGCAAATGGCAAAGTTTGTATTTAAACCCAAACCAACATAAGATGTAATCCCATCTTTAATATTTTATTTGGAATCAGCCGGGTTTCAATCAGACAAGCAGAATCACTATGAGTGATAAGGAATATGGGATTCGTTTAGGGACTAACCAGACCGTATACAGTTGTGGGCGCTAGTTAAACGTCTATGCAAGGCCATTGCCACTGCGTTTGGCGTTGGGTAGGAGGGGTAATCCATAGGTTGGCATGAAAGAAGAGCTCGAGTAGAGGAGATCAAAGACCGGCAGAAACCCAGGAGGACCAAGAGGAGGTGACATCTGTCTCTCCCCATCTCCAACCTCGATGGGACAGGTAACCTTATGGGGAATCTGTGACCTGTGCCATGGAGCTGATGCAGGCATACACTTGTTCCAGGATCTGGAGAAATTGAAGGGCAAGCTGTGGGAATGGAAAAGGCTGTGGGCTTGGGGGCGGCCCTACCAACCAGCTGATTGGGCTGGGCAGCAGAGATGTGTGCAAGGAGCTAGTGGGCGGAGCACCCTGCGCCTGCCTTCCAAGGGTGAAACCGACTCTTCCTGTATCTCTTTTCAAACCCCATGCAAATCTGTCTCGTAGCCAAGCCTCACTGGAACCAGAGAAGGGATTTATGGGAAGAGTAGTTCGTGGGAAACCATAAGAGGTCATGTCACCGCAGGGATCCAGGGGGAGCACACTCCTCACATAGACAAACATGCGGACACACACACACGGGCCTGTGCATGTGGGTCTGTGTGTGTGCACATGTCTGTTCACTTCTGATATTCGCCTTAGTGATTTTTTTTCCCATGTAGTTACGCATCTCTTCAACTCTTACTTTAGTTGATTTCCTTAATTCTTTTCTCACAGCGGTTTTTAAGTCATGATGAGACTGGGACGACTGCTTGTAATACTTTTTTTGTAGAAAAGCTAGATTTCTGCGTTATTACGTTTATGCATTACGTTTGAAAGAAAATTTTAACTACCCACCATCCCGATAATTATCATTGCATCATCCAAGATACATCTCTACCCCAAATTATAATCCATAAAATGCTTACACTGTTTGACCTACAGATCCCAGACGTGAAAATGCAACACCTCTTATGACAAGGCCAGTCTGTCTGCAGTGGCCACTGCAAGTGCTGCGAGACGACTTCCAAGAAGCTGAGAACTTGTGGCTTTAGGGCTGCGATTGCTCACAGGGTGACTGATGGGCTGTAATCAGGGAGGAGCAGCATATACGCTGCCTGTGAGATGAGGCAGCTGTGGTTTAAAACATCACTGCATACATGTAGCTGCCAGCATGGATCCCATGCCCTGCTCAGTAGGGTTCCAAAATCTCACAAGGATTTTACCACTGTGGTTGTTTTACGTGATCTATAGCAGAGTGTAATAAAAATGTGGCTTCCTGTAATCTGGATATTTTAATGTAGCCGAAGCTGCCTTTTTTAGCAACCAGACTACACTCAAATCCCCAAAACTGTGACTTCATGTTCTGTTTTTGAATAGGGGCTTTATCATCCTATGTCCACATATTTGAATTTCTGAGGGAAGAAGAAGGACTCTGCATTCATTATGTCTCCGTGTGTTTGTTTTCACTCATTTTCTGGCTATTTGAGAAATATTTTGAGTATAAAGTTTGTCATTTGGCTATTTATTAGATGGCCTAACTATAGACCTGATCAAGCGGGTTTTGCTTTTTTTTTTTTTAGAGATTTTATTTATTCATGAGAGACAGAGAGACAGAGACAGAGAGAGACAGAGACAGAGACACAGGCTCCATGCAGGGAGCCTGATGCAGAACTCGATCCCAGGACCCCAGGATCACGCCCTGAGCCAAAGGCAGGCGCTCACACTGAGCCACCCCAGTGCCCTGGGTTTTGCTTTCTAAGAAAAATTGTTCCAAGTCGCTCTCTATTGCTGTAAGAATAGCATTCTCCAGCCTGGCTTTCCCACGTCTTGGTTGACCTCTTGCACATCCCTTTTGAAAATACTTAAGAAATTTAAATAAACTTTTAGTGCTCTTCACTTCTTGAGGCTTAAAATCAACTTATCATTATATTCTGACATCCTACACTGTGTGCGAATCTTTGAAGGGCAAGGCCTTTCTTTCTCTTTTGTCCTGAAATGCATTACCTTCCTTCTTATCTTTGTATCTTCTCTCCTAGATTAACAAAACTGAACAATAACTAACCTACCCAAACACTCTAAAATCATTCCCTGATCTATAGAATTAGGGCATGACTTGTATTCACCACATGGGTTCGTTGTGTGGATAGAGGCATAAAATAATCCATAAAAGACACTTGATGTAATGCCTGGTACGAAGGAAATGTTTAAGTCATTACTAATTTTGGCATCTATTATTGTTCATGTGGTTTGATCTGTCCTCCAAGTTCCTCTCTGATTTTTTTCTCCCAGGTCCCAGGATTCTCCCCTTAGACAATTACTTTGCTTCCTATCACTTCACCTTCTTCTGCCCTCATCATGTTGAAAGGCAGAGTAGACCAGGGTGGGCATGCTATCAGAAAGCAGGGTATGTAGAGGGTGGTCAATGGGCTGGCAGGGAAAGTAGACTTTTTGGCATCCAGTGATTTTAACTCCCTACCAGGATTTATGAAATGGGGAGAGGCATTTTGGTCATCCCAATGTCTGGGGTTACTGGTATTTTTGCCCGGAAGTACTAAATGCCTTGCCCTAAACAGGATATTTTGTCCTAAATGTCACAATGCTCAGATGAAACCGAAGCAATGAGTAGCACAGCAGAAGAACCATGGGACTAACTCAAAAGGGATATGGAAAACAGCAAAGACTAAGCTCTTTGCTCCACTCATAAATGGTATAGAATCGTTTATATGGAATTGAAATATAATCTTCTGATGTGATGTAAAGATACAATTTTATGTGACCATTTTGAAATTGTGTGATGTTCTCCAAATATTCGAAGTTTATCAAGAATCACAAAATTTATAAGCTTACAAATCAAGCAAATAATATATTATACCTTAATATTGTGACAATGAAATTCCATTGACACATTAAAGAGAAATGCCAATTACCCTTACTGGTCTTATTTGGCCCATAGGGTGATACACCTGTACAGGAATGTCTGCAAGTGCTTTGATGACTCAGGTTCCTATGCTTACATTATTTACTGTTATTATAATTTACAATCTTTTTAAAATATCCTATAATAGTGCCATGTAGAAGCTAGTGATGATGCAGTGAAATGCACTAAGAAATCAATAACCTGGAAAGGAAGTTAAGTGAGATAAAAATGCCACAAAGAAGCCCAAACAACCTCCATAATATGCCATACATTTAATTTAAGGGTGAGTATTCTGAGAAATATTAGAGATAATTCCAAGGAAACAAAAGCATCGTTAAAACAACCACACCTTTAATTTCCCCAAATAGTCATATAAATGGGCAAGGATAATGAGAAGGTGCTCGCTGCAAGATCAATGCCCGTGAAATGTGCTTCTAACCCAACTCACTATCTGTCCTAAGGTATAAAATATTCTTGATGATCTTAAAGGAGATGGTGTATTTCAATATAAGCATTTTTGGAAACATTTATTGTGCTTAGAAAGTGTGTCTATATGCAAATATATATCACAGTGTTTGTAGATGTATGTGCTTCGGAAGACATCCTACCTTATTTACGTGTATTCAATGAGAAAAAAAAATAGCCTTAAATCTTTTCATTCTGCTATTGTATTATGGATTTAGGAGCCTTCAGACAGGCTTCTCCATTTTACCACAGTTAAAACGTGGAGCTGTAAATCTCTGAGATGTTTTTTCCTCAAATACACGACTCTCCAGAGTTGACTGGAGAGTAAATGAGATAATCTGTGTTAAGTACTTAATACGGCACAGGCTCTCAACCTTTGGCTCATACCAACCCAGTAATAATAGAAGACGCTACGGTAGCGTGAACAACACGCCCAGGTGTGTTTTAAACGCCTCCTGTATGTCACCTTACACTGTAGTCCTCAGAGTCCTTCTCCGACTCCCACACCGTATCATCACTCCCATTCTACAGGCGAGGAAGCTCAAGTGACTTTTGTAATTTCCAACAACTGGAAAGCGGCTAAGTTAGACTCTGCCCCTGAACCTCCCTGTTCTGCAGTCTCCGTGACTCTTAATTGGTGCCTGCCATCGACAAACACTAGGCCTTGATTTCATCTCGATAAACAGAATGTCACTTCAGCCTCGATTGTCACTCATTATGAACTCCTTGTCCAAACGGCATTCCAGATGAGACCAAATTAGATCTTCAGTGACGACACTGATGAGTAATTGTCAGCAAATCAGTCACTGGTTTGAGTTTGAGTTTGGTATGATTTCCTAGCCAGATGCATGCTCCAAAGATAACCATTGATTTGGTTGTTGATAGAAAATAGGAAAGAAAAAAAAAAAAACCAACACCAAACCTAAGCTGATGAAATAGACTGTAATCAAAGGTACCCCAAAGGAGAAGGACGTCCCCCAGTGGTGGTGGTGGTCGGGAGCAGGGGAAGGCTGCAGGAGGCAGGTGCCCCAGAACATCATGATTCTGACAAAAATTTAAGATAGCTAAGAGAAAAAAATAAGGCATGAGTGATATTACACTCGAAGACCCCTTGACATTTTGCTGGAGAACCTTTTTCTCCAGTTAGAGAATATGAAAGCAGAGAATGGCTGGCCCGGAGCCAGATGCGCATGATCACCCCATGCTGTCAGCAGTGGTAGGACTATTGTTTCTACCTGGGGTAAAGCTGACCAGAAAAACAAAATCCTTTAGCCACTTTACTCTTTAAATAGTGTTTTGGGGTTTAGACTCAGAGTGAACTCACTTAACCACCTGTGTTTTCATTTTACTTACACAGAAATGCTCTTTCCCAATTCGAATTAAAATCTGCTGTTTTGCACGGGTCTTTCGTGCGGTGGGTACAGCCATGGAGATCCTTTAACGTCTTGGTGAGCCGCTGCTGTTGTTCAGAGAGAGGAGGATAATAGAAAGGAGAAGAAAAAAAAAAGTTAATTTGTTTCTGCCTGGTGGTAAATATTTGAAATCATGGAACTTGTATTTCGGAAAGTAATTTAAATATGGAATAAATAGATATGAGTTTGACCTAGTTCAGACTTGGAGTTGCTGCAGGCATCCTGCATCGCGACACTGTAGAAAGCAAAGGCTTCTTCTTTTCCAAGACCCTCTGGTATCCCCCAGCACGATGCTAACAAGATTCTTGAAATCTTTTACTTCCTTATTAACTTCATGAGCCCATGATGCGAAGTAAGGGCAACATCCCTGAAATGACCCGCGTGGTAATGAGAGGGATTGATGAGAGAGGGGTAGAGCTCCTGATATCGAAAGGCAGTAAATACATTTAAGTCCCAACTTCCCCAAGCCGTTCAAATCCAGAAGGCTTAACAGCATAACAAATGGGAGGCATCTGGGGTGAAATCTTGGTTTGGCTCCACTCATTGCTCGCTCTGGGACCCTTAGTTTCTTACCTCTCCGTGGCTACGGAAGTACATAGACATGTTGGAGGATGGAATGGCACGACCTGCATGGAGCTCTCGGTGATTCTAACTAAAGAGCATCCTTTATGATGGAGCTGAAGTCCTCACTTGACAATGGTGCCACCTCCGGCCGTCCCTTCCCCGACTGGGCCTTCCTGAGCTGTTCATGCTGCGCACTTAGCAACAGAGCTCCCCCCGTGCTGCGGAATGAGGGTCCTCGGTAAGGAGGGCAGCCTCAGGGGCTCATGTAACTTCTGAGAAGTAAAAATGAAAACGTGCTTCCCCCTTCCTTCCAGGAAAACAGATTAAAACAACAATTTAACCCTGGCCTTAGCCAACCAGGGCTCCTGGGCTAAGACCAGAGGCCACCTGCTTTTGTAAATAAAGTTTTATTAGGAAGCAGCCCAGAGCATTCATTCACATGTTGTCTCTGGCTGCTTCGGGGCTCCAGCAGCAGAGCTGGTAATCAAAGCAGAGGTCCCAGGGCCCACAGAGGCTAAAATTGTCACTGTTGTCACCTTATAGCAAAAATGTGCCTACACGCCCTGGAGTGGACCGTCCTCGCCATCTGGCTCTACAGGTGCACGTCCTCGGGAAGGCCTAGTAGGTGATCGGATCTGTAGTTGGTTTTGGGTCTGTTCTATGGCTCTCACCGGACTGTGGTGCTTCACAGCAAAGCCAGTGGCATCCGTGCAGCCCGACCGCTAAACAGGGGGACGGTTCTTTCATCTGCTGTCAATGAAAAAGCAGCAGCCGTCCAAGCACAGGAAGGACGTATTGATCATTGATTTGCTGGCCTGCAGCTGTTCTGGGCTGCTTTCCTAAGGAAATGTGGTTTCAGTGCCAAAGCGGTCCCACTCTCGGCCCTGTTGTGGGAACCTGGCCGACGCCCCCTTCCACCAACCTAAGCTGTGCCCGGACAGCATAGTAGGTACCCGACAAGCACTTATTGCTTTCCCGTTAGATGTCTTGTAGGATTCCGGTTGTTGTTGTTGCTTGTTGGGTTCTTTGCTGCCATCCAACCACAAGCCCACATGCTTCTGGTCAAGCCCGACAACCTGTTCTTGACTCAGTCACTCGTTTCGGCTCTCTCCGAGCACACCGACTGCCCCTCACATGTATCTCTAGGCCCCTGAGTTCCTTCTCTTGCTCGGTACCGTAGATACTGCCAGGTGCCTCGCTGTCTGTTCCTTCCTGCTTTCATGGAAACAGCATTTTCATTAGGCCAGCGCTCCTTCTAGCTTAGCGTGGTCATGTGATGAGGTTTGCCTAATGGAATAGGAAGGGAGGTGACGCAGGCGACTTCTGGGTTCTCACTACAGAAGAGAAGGCTTGTTGTCCTTCTCCTGTTCCTGCTCGTCGTCCCCTCGTCGAGTGCCTGGATTGCAGATACACTGATGAACATGATCTTGGCCAAGACAGAAATACTGTGGGGACCCCAGGGAAATAAAATAGAGACTCTGGGTCCTTGACATCATAGAGCTGCCAGACTCATCCTAACAGTTACATGCCAGAGAAATATGCTTTGGTCTTTTTTGCAGTCCCTGTATTTGAAGTGTCTCTTTTATGCGGCAAACCTATTTCCTTTTTTTTTTTTGTTTTATAAATTTATTTTTTATTGGTGTTCAATTTGCCAACATACAGCATAACACCCAGTGCTCATCCCATCAAGTGCCCCCCTCAGTGCCCATCACCCAGTCACCCCCACCCCCTGCCCACCTCCCCTTCCACCACCCCTCGTTCGCAAACCTATTTCCTAAGAGAAATCCAGTCACTGCCCTCAGAGAGCATGCAGTCAAGTAGCTGAGGTAACTGCTCATCAACCTATCAGACCAATAAACATACAATTTACATTTGAAATTATGCAGGGAACTTTATCTCATCAAGACATCTGTTTGAAGGATCAGATCAATACAGGATGAGAGGAAAGTGTGAAATCCTCTTCTGAAGTAGTGACGTGGAAAGTTCTAGAATTTTGTACTTATTCCTCCAGGACTTTGCACTTGCTCTTTCCTCTGCCTGGTAAGCTCTTCATCTATATACGGCACATTCGGCCATCGCCAGGGAGGTACCCCTTACCTCCTCTAGGTGTCTGCCCAAATGTCACATGGTTATAGAGGACTTCCTGATGTTGTTGCACATGAAAGCATTCTTCACAACACCGTTAACTACCTTAAATAATCGATATTTGTGTCTTACTTAGTGTCGTCCTTCCACACTCATACACTAAAAAAAAAAAAAAAAAAAAAAATCAAACAAATAAAGAAACAAAACCCACACATCAGGTAAGTATATTCTGCATCTGTTTTATGAACTACTCTTTCCCTGGACTGAGGGAAAAGGCCCGGCCGAAAGTGGCCCCTTGATAAAGTCTTGAGGAATGACTGAATGAACCATTGAAAACACGTCAAGAAGACCAGAGCCACTGTGGTTCAGCCAGGAAGGGGCCGCCGAGCGAGACGAGCCTGGAGAGGTAGCCCTGGACTTCCTGAAGGACCCTGTGGGTCACAACAAGGATTTTGCCTTTCTGCCAAGAGCCGTGGAAGGCAGGGAAGACTTTCAAAGGGACCAGAGGGCCTCACGATTTGGGGGTGGGGGGAGCAGATTTGAGGAGGTCACACTCTCTGCAGCATAGACAGTAGATTAGAGAGAGATCCGAATGTCTTCAGGGACAACTGCGGTAGGTGGGTGCAGTCATTCGGGGCACAGGCTGTGGGCGGAGAGCAGGGCTGGCCTTTGCAACCAGGGCTGGTCTTTTTGCAAGTTGCTCTCACTTCCCTCCCTCATCTTTGCATCTTTGCATTTGCAGATGCAAGTACAGGCAGTATTTAGCGCGGTATCCACCTCTGCTCTCCGCTGGAACAGGCCTTCCGTGTACACTTCTCCATCCGGGGTCCCTTCCCTGCTGGCTAGTTCCCAGTGGGGTTCGCCAGTGGGAAGCAATGTGGGAGACTTGAGAGGCGAGGAAGGGGGAAGCGAGGTATTTCTCCCCCCTTCTCCTGCCTACGGTTTCAATGAGTGTCTGTGTCTCCTTGGTGGTTTCAGCTCTCGCTCTTCTCAGCTCCTCTTTCCGTGGTCACAGCTTCCATGGATCCATTCACAGGGATCCAGCTCCCAGAGGGTGTCCTCAGCTCCTAGCGGCACCAAGTCCCCAGGTCCTCCTGCCCTAAGCATGGTAGCCACTTCCTGCAATTGTCAGTCTCTGGGTGGCTAGTCCCTCGTCTGGTTTGTCACCATCACTTGATCAATTACCCCCGTTTGATAGAGATTTTAAATTAATTTAAAGGCATACAAACTTTGATCTGCATATATCAAAGAAATTATTATAGGCTCATAAGATTGGTTTGTGAGCGCATTAATTGATAAGTGTAATTGATCATCCAATTTTAATATTTGTTTTGGAATAAAAAATCACAACCTTTCTGTTTTACTGACCAGCCGCTAACAGATATGATCCTATATATCTGCCACATGGATGCATTTGCCTAAATAAGCAATTATAGAAATGGCTATTGTCTATTTTGAATGTAGCACAATTTCCCTCCAAAATTAAAAAAAAAACCACTTTTTTAAATATAAAAAGCTAAGTTTAAAATGATGCTTAAGTCGCAATCTTCTTAAAAGCAAGGTTTGTATCCCTCTATTTTCTCATTTCTCAGGTCCCAGGTCCCAGTCTGGATTGCGTGGAGCCCCAGGCCATGGCAGAGAACATGGCCTTGTGCATGTGGATGCTTGGCAGTGAGGGTTCTTGTCTTTGACTTTCTTTTGCTGTCATTTCTCTGAACAAAATGGACCACATCATCTTTTTATTTTTTTTCTATTTTCCATCAAAAATGATAGATCTTCTTACATCATATTTCTTTTGCAAATGAGCTTAATAGCAGTTATCACAGTATATCACTGGTGTGGTCCAGCTGTTCTTGCTTTTATTGCACTATTCCAAAGCCTCGGGGTAATTTGAGACCCCAAATGCATTCTCATATGTAAAACCCATTCTTTACGGTTCAGTATTTGGAGGCATAGATCCTCAGCGTTTGTTTTATTTTCCTTTATTTATTCATCCACAATGACCATTTCATAATCAGCTTTCGATGTTCTAATATAATCCTCAAGAAGCACATCCAAGGGCACACAAATGAACTCCGTGTCTTTCAGAGCGAGAGAGGAATTTAGCACTTTGGCAGGAGTTTGGGGCTGAGTGGGAGCCATGAGTGATGATTCTAGCTCCTGCCTTTGCATGCATTAACTGCTGGTCGCCTCTGAATAATTGGCTAAGAATATTGGTTAACACGTCAAGTGAAAATGTATGTGGCGGTGCCTGTCTCCATCATCCCAGGAGAACATCTGTCCACTTCCCAAATCCACTAAACAATTTGGCTCTCGTCTGCATGACTGGCAGCCTGTCCCAGGGAGGCCCTTTGCTACAAAGCAGGGAAGGGGAAGTTTGGGCTTGAGTTGTGTTGGCAGGTTTTGTTGAAGCACTTTGGAGAGTAATTTTACAAAATTTGCCCGCTGGTGATATTAGCCCTTTATTTTTGTGAAAGTCAGAGGGAACAAAAAAAAAAAAAAAAAAAAAACAAAAAAAAAAAAAACAAAAAACTCACAACTCTTTCTGTGCATAGAAATTGCTTTAGGAAATAGTTCTATGGTTCTATTAAGGTTATTCCGTAAATGCCGTAAATGTGTGAGCCCCTCCAAGCTGAAGGCATGACCTATGGTCTAGAGGAATCTGATTTTGCATGGGGACTAAAACAGTAAAAAATATAATAATAATAAAAATAAAAATAAACATGCTCTTACAGTAAAATATTTTGAGGGAGGAAATCATTGTGTCCGTGCAGACAGAAAGGAAAGCACAAAAAAATACAAGTTAAAATATATTGTAGCGCAATTTGATTAAGAGGCAGTTGAATAAAAAATAAGTTATTTTACCTGATTTGAGATAATGATAAAACTTAGAATTTGCCGCCCAAAGAGCCCCGTTTGTTTTGTTTATTCCAAGCTATAAATGGACATGTTATAATAATATTCATGAGGCTATTGGCTCCCCTTTGAGACACACGTGCTGCCAAAAAGTTATCCTCATTGCTGGAGTCGGCATAAGGAATTCCAGGTCATTCACCGCTGCGATCACCCACCTGCATTTTCCCTGCCCATTTTCCCTCTTCATTAGTAGTTTCTTCTGAAGTTTGGAGTCACCAAATAGCTCTCTGAAAGGAGGAAGGCACAGACCACCGACTAGGTTCTCATCATCCTTGCCTGAAATGTTAGTCTTCAACCCATGTTTCTGTGGTTTCCTAGACCTGGCTTTCTGATATGCAAGCCTTCCAAAGAAGACTTGGTCCCTGAGAACTCAAGTTTCTCTGGGTGATAGGAATCACCTGTGGGAGCTTTCAACTTTTTTTTTTTTAAGATTTTATTTATTTATTTGAGACAGAGGCATAGAGAAGGAGAGAGAGAGTGTGTGTGAACATGAGAAGGGGCAGAGATAGAGGGGATGGGAGAAGCAGGGTCCCCACGGAGCAGGGAGCCTCACACAGGGCTCGATCCCAGGACCTGGAGACTATGACCTGAGCTGAAGACAGACACTTAACCATCTGAGCCTCCCAGGTGCCCCTAGAGCTTTCAACTTCTTAAGGATCTGGCCTGTTCTCTTTATGGGGATAAATTTCAAGTCTCAGTGTAAATAAATAGTGTGTCAAACCCCCAAAATGAAAGACTTGGAAGTCAGATGATTCCCTGGGGACTGCTATTCCAATTATATATAAAAAAAAAAAACCTTACAGGCTTTACAAGGAAAATATTTCCACATAGTTCTCCATTTAAGGAAAACATTTGATAGAGATTTTAAATTAATTTAAAGTAAAAAAAATAATTAATTAATTAATTTAAAGTCATACAAACTTTGATCTGCATATATTAAAGAAATTATTATAGGCTCATAAGATTGGTTTGTGAGCACATTAATTGATAAGTGTAATGGATCATCCAATTTTAATATCTGTGTCTCTTTTTTTTAAATTTTTTTTTAAATTTTTTTTTAATTTATTTATTTATGATAGTCACACAGAGAGAGAGAGAAAGAGAGAGGCAGAGACACAGGCAGAGGGAGACGCAGGCTCCTTGCACTGGGAGCCCGATGTGGGATTCGATCCCGGGTCTCCAGGATCGTGCCCTGGGCCAAAGGCAGGCGCCAAACCGCTGCGCCACCCAGGGATCCCTATCTGTGTCTCTTTTAATCAATGTTGTCACATAACACAATGAACTGTACAGATTCAGCACAAATGACATTGCCATTCCTGTGACGTTCCTGTTCCAAATATCCCTCTCCAGTGGTTGGAAATGTATTTTTCTCTCACTCTCCGGGCATCCTTGTCACACTCACTGGTGGGCCGCTTGCAAAATGTGCGCCGCTCGTACCACTTTCCCAGAATTGCTGCTTCAGGAAGATAAAATACTGTTACTATCCCAGACATGCCCGTCGTTCTTGACCTCTCTCCAGCATCTGGCACTTGTCCTATTCCTTTTCTTGGTAAACTCAGTCCTCCTTGAATCCTCATTTTTGGGCCCCTTTACTTGTGGTCTTTCCCTACATTCTATTTGAACCTTTTTTTTTTTCTTTACCTTCTTCTAAACTCTTCTCTGGAATCTCATTCCTACGTGTCCTTTGATGTCATCTGCGTCAACAGCTCCACATGGGTTCCTCTGCCAAGCAACCTTGCCTCATTTCTAGCTGGTTGCAGATCATCTCCTAATCGTCCTGCTGTGTCTCTAACTCCACATATCAAGGACTGAACTCATCCTCCCCACAAGCAGAGTAGCTCCTCTGCTCGACCTCCCTTTCGGTGAACATTATCATCTGTCACAAAGGCTTGGACCCTGGGAACTGTCAATACCTCTTCCTGTTCTCTTGGTCCAACCAGGTCTTTGGGACCGAAGCTCTAAGGGTATTGTCACATCTATGGAATGTGTTCTCAGCCCAGGCCCCGGCACTCACCACCTCCCTTGTGCATTATCCCAACAGCTTTCTAACAGCGATCCTCTATGAACGCTTCATTCTCCTACCCATCTTACCAAATCCTGACAGGTTAATTAAAGGAAGCTCAACACCTTACGGTGGATGGCTTCTCATCACTCCCTAAGTCCTGTCTGAAGGCTTCTCCATGCATGCTCTACCTTCACGCCAACTGGTCTACTCACTGAACCACAGAAACACACTTTGCCCCGCGCCTATCTTAGTCATGCTGTTCTTCCTACTTAGTAAGCCACGTCTGCCAGAGGTTACTCATCCTTCAAGGACTAATTCATATTTTACCTTGAAGCCTTTTAAAGATTATGAGAGAAAGAGATAGAGAGAGAGAGGTGGGGAAGAAGAAGAGGGAGATAAGCAGACTCACGCTGAGTGGGGGGGTCCAACCCCGGGCTCAATCCCAATACCCTGAGATCATGACCTGAACTCAAGTCAAGAATCAGAGGCTCAATGGACTGAGCCACCAGGTGCCTCACCCTCGTAGCCTTTTAAATGTTCACGGTCTACTAGTGCCATGGCATTCAACAGACCTCTATTACTGCCCTAGCACATTTTGCAGTTAACTTGCGTAGCTAACTTACTGACCCGACCAAATCTCGTATTCCTCAAGTTTGAAACCTCACGCTTCCATATGAGTAGCAATACCTGGCACATAACCCACTTGTTGAGTCCAATGACGGGGAGAAACTCTTGCTACAAGTAAGACCAACCACTGCAGTTGTGATAATATTATTTTTAAGTTTAGTTGGATGATAATTCTTGTATTTTAAAATGATATTGGACTTATTTTTGCACTTAAAAAGCAGGATATACTAATTTCACGTGACGTAGAGGAACTGTCTAAGAATACGAGTAATTTAATTTCGCCTTTTAATTTTGCCTCATTTCTCTGGCTAAATAAATCGATGGTTATCAGGTGTCGGTGCATAAGAAATGAAGGAGAACAGAGACAAATAGATAGGATAACACTGATAACACTATACACAGTATTTATAAAACAAACAAGATTTACGTGTTCCTCAGAAGAGAATCGCAAATCTCATTTAATGTATTCCCTTGCACAGGAGCGTGAAAGTAACTAAAAGATAAGCCACCTCTCCGAGCTGATCATTTCTCGGCCAAAACCATTTCAGGAGATGAGTGTTCATGCCTTCTGCCCCTTGTGTCAGCCTGGATTGCTGTAAGAACATTTATTTAGCATGACTTTTTTTTCTTTTTTTTTCTTTGCTGGACCCTAAAGCCAGTTGAGGAGACCCACTGATTCGTACTTTGCAACCACATGTCCCCTCCCCACGCATGGAGCCCAGTCCTTGGACTCCTCTCCAATCGGCCTGGGCCCGGCCTGCTGGGCTGTGCCTCATGTTGCGGGCGGGGACGTCCATGACCCGGTGGCAGTCTTCCGACGGACACCTCTCTGGAAGGGGGAAATCTTCCATAGATTGGCTGAGGAACGGTGGCTCCCGCAAATGCAATCAGTGGCTCACAGGAGCATGCAGAACAGAGCAGGTGGCAGAGGAAGCAGTGCTTGGTGGCCCCTATGCTTCCCACTCTTCTGCTGCTGCTCCCCTGACTTCAGGGTGCACCTGTTGGCCCCGGCCCCGGCCGCACTCCCTCTGCTCTGTCCGACATGGGCCTGCCTCCCACCCAGCAGGAACCCAGCTGGGGCACAGGACCTGGCCTCTCACCTCAACTCTAGGTCCTCCCTCCCTCGCCTCCCGGGGGTGGGAGGACTCACAACTACTTGCAGCTCAGCTGCTCCGGAAATCACACTGCCGTTCAGCTTATTCACTCCTTGCAGGGGTCGCTGTGGAGACAGGGGCAAGGAGGGCATCTAGAACATGTCGGTGGCTTCGGCGAGCCTGTGATGCTGGAGGTTACACTGATCTCAGAGGAGCCAGCTCTGCTCCCTCACGCCTGCCAGATCTGGGCCGAAGGCGTGTCAGCCCCGTCCAGATGAGCAGACATCAGTATCCACAGGACATGCAGAGCTGGAGTCCTCCAAGCCTGGGCCTCCTGCTGCTCAGCCAAGCTTGAGAGAGTCGAGGTGGCCACTGTGCCACGTGTGGGACACGCAGGCTTCCCCGCGAGGCCCATCTGCAGCCTCTGCCGTCTGCCCCAGCCCAACCCCGGCCCCACGCTGTGCACAGGCCCCCCTCATGCCTCCTGGCAGCAGCCCTGCAGATCCGGGCCCCGAGCACGTTGGGGCTTCCAGCCACCGACCCCCAGGGCCTGACTCTGCACTGGCCCCCCCTGCCCCGGGCACTTCGCGGGGCCTCAGGTCCCTCCTGGGATAAACAGCTACTTTGTAGCATTGCTGCCAACTGTGAATCCGGTGGTTCATTGACAAGCCCTCGCTCGGTCCCGACCCCTAGTGGGGCCTCATCACCGAGCCACCCCTGCTGTCCCTGCCCGGGAAGGGCCTGCAGCCACACACTCAATGCACCTGTGAGCGGGGTCATCCAGCAAAACAGACGGAACCCAGAGGACCCAGGTCGCCGAGTGTCTCTGGGACCTCCACCCTCCCGGTGCTCACTGCTAACTCTGACTTAGTCCTCGGCCCTAGTATTCCACTCACAGCATCTCCCAGGATAGTACCCGAAGTTCACTTGCTCTAATATGAAAAGATTAAGACTCTGAGTTGAAACCTCTTGCAGGAGGATTATTTCCTCTTTTGGAAAATCATTATAAACTTTGGTTAAAAAGGAGAAAAGAAGAACTTCTGACAGGGATTTCATTTATTCATATATTCATCCATTCATCACACCTTCCTTAGCAGCAGCCACGACCAAGCACCCTTCTGGGTACTTCATGACACAGAGGAGACGAGGACACGGTCCTCCAAAGCCTGGTGGAGACCTCGTGTCTATGCACACAGAGCTCCGTCATGATGGGATGGCCACTACGACGTCAGTGTAAAAAATCGTCTAAAGAAGACAGGAAGGAGGGTCTTCCTTTATTTCCAATGAAGGAAAGGAATCGAGTTAGAAGTAATAATTTAGGGCAGCCCGGGTGGCTCAGTGGTTTAGCACTGCCTTTAGCCCAAAGCATGATCCTGGAGACCCAGATCAAGTCCCGCATCGGGTTCCCTGCACGGAGCCTGCTTCTCCCTCTGCCTGTCTCTGTCTCTCTCTATCTCTCTGTGTATCTCATAAATAAATAAATAAATAAATAAATAAATAAATAAATAAATTTTAAAGATTTAAGAAATAAAGAAGTAATGATTTATGTATTTTAAAGACTATGAAATCAAATCTCCTGGGCAGCCACCTGCTTCTGGGAACGTCAAGGTTGTCTTTGGCTATCTGATGGCTGGCGGCAGCACCGGTGCACTGACATAGGCAAAATGAGCACAATCCGTTACAGTGATGGCTTTAGAATTTCTCTAATTTCTCTGTCAAGGGGGTTTGAGGCATGACGTATGTTGGACAACTGGGCTGGGGGCTTGATGTGGAAGATCATGCAGTTTTATTTAGATTGTGCGTTCCTCTGGGGCTGCTCTGTGCTGTTTGCAGGAGGTGCCGCAATTCTGAGTTTATGATTCCTTTGCGCATGTCCCTTTCCTCATGTGGATTGGGAATTAGCCAGTGAAACTAGACATTCCAGCTTCGAGCTGCAAGTTGGATACAGAAGCTGAGCAAACAGCTTCCAGCTGGCTGATTTTTGTTTCTCGGTAATTAATAATTATATTTTATATGATTTTTCTTAAAGCTAATTATATCCCACATGCTTTTTTTTTTTCCTTAAAGACTACTAATTATGCTGGCTCTTGGGATAGAAAGTTTGTTATAAAATACTATGCAACTTAATAAATACATTTCCATATGTGACGTCATAACATAATTGTCACACTAGTCCGTGTGACAGAGGGGAAATGGGGGCTCCGAGCAGAGAACTTTATATCCAGAGACACACAGCTGAGGCATTTGAACGTAGGTTTCAAACCCAGCTTTTCTGGCTCCGAAGTTTCTATTCCTTCCCCTAAGACCGTCGAATCACATTTCAGCAAGGACTAGAACTCCGACATTCAAGAGTCATCAGAGACTATGGGGGCTAACGGAGTGATTTTACGTATGAGGAAACTGAGCCTAAGTGACCGGTGTCATAAAAATGCTTGGTATCCCAGGTGAAATGAGAACCCTTAGCCCCTGTCTCCATTATCATCAGCTACCCAGGTCTTTCTGGCCACGAAAGTGAGAAACAATGAAGACAGATTTCCCTTCCCATGCTTTTTATTCCACTTGATTTCCTCTCTGTTTGAGTGAGCCACCGCTTAGGTAAGAGGAAATTCTGGAGCCAGTTCAAGTCTGCTATTAATTATTTCTCTGAACGCATAAGAAAACTGAGATTAGAGTATATAACTAGGAGATATGAAAGATGGTTTTTCTTTGTGTTTAAATCGCAAACACTCCCATTTAATCATCTGCGTTTAAAAGGAGGGAATTTAGACTATAAACTACGACTGGAAACCTGTGGCCCAGGAGAGATTAGCCTATTTATTTAAGATATCGGCGCATATTCAGAGTCACAAAACTGAGTTCTAAGGAGGCCTAGCATCCTGCAGCTGGGAGGGGAAGGGCAAAAGGTGAATTGTATTTTTTAAGCCTGTCACTTTGAAAACTCCCTGCCTCAAAATGCATTTCCAGGATTGTCGACTTCACAGCAGCAGTGAAGCGGGAGAAGCAAAGGCATCTTTGGAAGTAGCTACACATAGCAGGACTTAATCTCTCCCCAGGCTTGTGAGAACTTGCTTATGTGGCAGGTTTTTCCAAGCACGCTCTGCTCTATGGACAATGGAGTTGGCAATCTGGAGACTGTAGCTTCATAATAGAGAGGCTTTGGGGAGAGACGCTTCCTTTTAAAAGGATCTAAATGGGTAAGTATTAAATGACTTCCCTGCAAAAAAGTTCAAATGGTTATTAAATATATTCAGGTTCCATTCTGATTTCCTTCTTTGAACACTTGAACCCTTTTTCATTGGGTATTATGCTGCAATTTTATGGTAGGTTAAACGATGCCACCGTGTGCATTGAAGTTATTCTTAAGATGGTTATTATAGCATTTCTTACATAGCATTGAATACTTGGTCAGTGAATGACATCTCTATTTTCCAACCACTTTTTGAAATAGCATGTGGGACATAACCAGAAAGGCTGACATGGCTAACCTGTGTTCTGGTTACAGTTGCATCACAATTGAACTCTGTCGTGATTGTAGTCAAAGCCCTCAACTTCAAAAATACGTCACCGAAAGCCTGTGTCAAGGCCAATCTATCTGCAAGGAGTAGAAACACATGTGAAGAAATTAGAAAACGGGCGAGGGGCTTGTTTTGTGAGAAGACAAGAGAACATCACTGAAAACTTTGGTTCATCTGGGCCGCATGGAGGTAGATGCACCTGAGATGTAAAGATCAGGACGTAAGACAACCTACGAATTCAGATGCTTACGGCTATTCGGATATGTCCAAGTACCACGGCTGGAAACACGGGGGGATCCTTTATCATACGTACAAGAAATCGAAAGATACATCAGTTACAGCCCGATTGAACCAGAACTTAAAATCACCAGAGACCAGGGCTCTTTCACTGCTTCCGCTCGAACTGTCTTCAGTACGCAGGCGGTGGTCCTTTGGCTTATCACGTCATGGTTAGAGATGGCCCCGACCGTTCTAGACAGGATATCCTTGCTTGACACCATCCAAGGACTAGAGGAGCAGTTTCCTTTCCTCTGCCTCTTTTTGATCAGAATAAAGTCCTTCCAAGATGTCCCCTATCTATTTTCTTGAGGTCTGTGGGCCATTATTGGGGCACAGGCCCACATTTTAGCTGGAGGGAAGGCTGAAGAACAGAGTACTTTGCACCATCAGCCTCTAGAGTAAGAAACCACTGTGCTAGGATGGGAAAATAGGAGATAGCTACGTCGGAAATCAACCGGCAAAGTCCGCCACTGCGTCCCCTCTCCTTCAGAGGCTACCTCGCTGTGGTCTCTAGTTCATTCTGTTTCCATGAAATTTTGAGCATTTTGTTGTGCTACTGTGCATGGCTGTGAACTGATAGTCCCCACCTAGATTCTTCAGGAAGTACCCATTCTTACTTGACTTTTGTTTTTCAGTGCTCAATTTCAAATTTCTGAAATTCTTGGTAGAAGAAACTTAATGACTCTCCACTTAACTATTCAAGCTAGCTGATAAGTGATAAGGGAGTGCCTTGGGTAGGCCAGGCTGGTGGCAGAGGGTCAGAGTGGAGTCACATGCTCCGTGCAGAGCTAGCAGAGTCATAGATGGTGATGCTGTATATGTCTAGTGCTCTCTTGATGTAGACTTCCAAGGCATCCGGGCCCATTTCCTCTTTTTATGCTGGCCATTTTGTAGCATAGCACGCTGGTTCTCAACTACTTCCTATACTTATATATCACTATCAGCATCAGTCAGCCCAAACAACTCTTATACTACTTATAAAATAGCATTTCTATCATGTATAAATACCCTTATAAATATAAATATAAGGGATGAGATTAATAATGAAGTATACTTTGAAAAGTTAAAAACAGAAACCCGCTACAATTATAAATTATTCTAATCGCATTACACTAACTCAATAATCCAGGATATTTCTTTTTTTTTTCAGATTTTATTTATTTATTAATGAGAGACACAGACAGAGGGGCGGAGACACAGGCAGAGGGAGAAGCAGGCTCCATGCGGGGAGCCCGATGGGGGACTCAATCCCGGGTCTCCAGGATCAGGCCCTGGGCTGAAGGCAGCGCTAAACCGCTGAGCCACCAGGGCTGCCCTATCCAAGATATTTCTAAACTACAGGCTCAAATATATTTTCCTCAATATATGGCATAATAATATACAACATACACGATCTGCTGCTTCTGCATCTTTTAGAATATGGACATTAGTTCTTAATGAGGAGACAACACCAGCGCCTTTTATATTTATTTGTAGATCTCCCAGAATTCAATCTGGACCATATCAGTAATATAACTAAAAAGTGGTCACAGTAATGGACTCTATATTGTATGCCTAAAAGTTAGAGTTGTACGTTAAGATATTAGGGAAAAGCGATCCAATAACTTTGAAATGTATTATTTTTTTTCATGTTTGAAGAACTCTCCTCTGATTTATTATTAAATGTAAAGAGCTTCATTCTGCTATGAATCTTATCATCGACACCTCACTCTTAAGGAAACTATGCCCCCTATAAAATTGTTTCTAGAGAATAAAAAATAGGGGGAATGTCAAAGTAATATGATGGCATCTATTTAGAGCTATCTTTAAATGAAACCATCAAGCACCTCAAGATCTAGAACGGTGTTCTAGCCTTCGTAAATCACCAGAACCTAGCACAGCGTATGCAATATATGTTATTGAATGGAACTGAAAATAGTCCATGATTTATTCGTTAAATACACTACTCACTACCTCTGGCAAGACCCAGTGCTAGGCTATATTTGCATGACAAAGGATAAGATAATATTTCTGTTCTTGATGATCTTTTCCACTTGGGAAAAGGGATGCATTATGGACTAATGGAAATATGAGCACAATCAAGCCTGTCTGTAAAAAGGAAACAAATTTTTGATCCACAAAATGAACACCAAAAATTTCAGAAAATGTATTTCTTGTTTTCCGAAGAACTCAAAGAGGTATAAAAATTGAGTTTGTCTTTTTTCTAGGCAAAAAAAAAAAAAAAAAAAAAAAAGCTATAGCAGGACATTCTAAGAGAAAAGAGTTACATAAAGACACATGAGAAAGAAAGAATAGGACAGAAAGAAAGAATAGGTACTAACCTTATTTCTGAATTGTTTCATTCATCCCCTCCACCTTTTTTCTGTCAATCCGACTATTTATTATCTTTTTTTTTTTTTTTTTTTTTTTTAGCTAACTATCATCTATCGATCTTTTCATTTTCTTAAGTCCCTGACTGTTTGGGGTTGCAATGACTATAAAAAACCTTTTCACATTCCCACCAACAGTGTAAGGGGGCTCCCTTTTCTCCGCATCCTCTCCAACATTTGTGGTTTCCTGCCTTGTTAGTTTTCCCCATTCTCACTGGTGTGAGGTGGGATCTCATTGTGGCTTTGATTTGTGTTTCCCTGATGGCAACTGATGCAGAGCATTTTCTCATGTGCATGTTGGCCACGTCTATGTCTTCCTCTGTGAGATTTCTCTTCATGTCTTCTGCCCATTTCATGATGGGATTGTTTCTTTCTTGTGTGTTGAGTTTGATAAGTTCTTTATAGATCTTGGAAACTAGCCCTTTATCTGATACGTCATTTGCAAATATCTTCTCCCATCTGTAGGTTGTCTTTTACTTTTGTTGACCGTATCCTTTGCTGTGCAAAAGCTTCTTATCTTGATGCAGCCACTCTGGAAAACTGTGTGGAGGTTCCTCAAAGAATTAAAAATAGACCTGCCCTACGACCCAGCAATTGCACTGTTGGGGATTTATTTACCCCAAAGATACAGATGCAATGAAACGCCGGGACACCTGCACCCCAATGTTTATAGCAGCAATGTCCACAATAGCCAAACTGTGGAAGGAGCCTCAGTGTCCATCGAAAGATGAATGGATAGAGAAGATGTGGTCTATGTATACAGTGGGATATTCCTCAGCCATTAGAAATGACAAATACCCACCATTTGCTTCAACGTGGATGGAACTGGAGGGTATTATGCAGAGTGAAGTAAGTCAATCGGAGAAGGACAAACATTATATGTTCTCATTCATTTGGGAAATATAAATAATAGTGAAAGGGAATATAAGGGAAGGGAGAAGAAATGGGTAGGAAATATCAGAAAGGGAGACAGAACATAAAGACTCCTAACTCTGGGAAACGAACTAGGGGTGGTGGAAGGGGAGGAGGGCGGGGGGTGGGGGTGAATGGGTGACGGGCACTGGGGGGCACTTGACGGGATGAGCACTGGGTGTTATTCTGTATGTTGGTAAATTGAACACCAATAAAAAATAAATTTATTTAAAAAAAAACCTTGTCACCAGAAAAAGGTGCATAATTGCATACAAGAGATTTGCATTCTCTAGAGTCAAGAACAGTTCTGAATCATAGTCAGGCATCCACTTAGACTCATTCCCTTCAGTTAGAGTAACCTAGGTAGAGTAGCATTTTCATTGGAATCATTAGTTCCAATAGCTCTGAGCCTCTTCTTATTTCTAAACGCACAAGAGAGTAAATGATCCAGAGATAATACGATCTAATTTAATGTAATCTATTAAAAGGCTGATTGTTTTAATTTTAGTTTTTTTAAAGAATTTTTTAAAAACTGTGATACAGATCATAAACATCTGTTTATTGCAACACACAAAAATCCTATTGTGAATAACTTGTCATCTAAAAGTACCACTCTTATCTCACGGCTTTACATACCATCTTCACATTAATGAGTATCACGTGCTATGGATATGAGACCTAAGTTGAGAACTACAACTGACCCTTGAGCAACACGGATTTGAACTGTATGGATCCACTCATATGCAGACTTTATTTTTTTATAAATACTGTAGATTTCTATAAATGTATTTTCTCTTCCTTATGACTTTTGAAACAACGTTTTCTTTTCTCCAGCTTACTTTATTGTAAGAACACGGTATACAATACCTGTAACATACAAAATACGTGTTACTTGACTGTTCATGTTACGGGATCTGCTCAATAGAAGGCTATTAGTAGTTAAGTTTTGGGGCAATCAAAAGTTATAAGGAGATTTTCGACGGCACAGGGTTGGTGCCCATTATCTTCTTGTTGTTCAAGGGTCAACCGTACTTCTAAGGACTAGCTTTGGATGATGCTAAAGTTCTCCTCCTTAGCCCGACTGATAGACTTTTCTACTATCTGAGCCTGCTCCAGTTACATCTCTTGCCCATGCCTGCCCAGCGTTGATATATCTACTTCACCCTCAAAGAACTCTGTCCATTCTCTTCTCCAGGCCTTTTATTCACACCATACCCACTGCTGAATATCCTTGTTACCCTCCTTCTATTGATTCTATTGCCACCTTCTATTGATTCTTTCAGATTCATTTCAGTGCCTCTTTTCCTGGGAGACTTTCATCAACCTCTAGGGCTACTTCAGCCATTAAATTTACCCAGTGTACATTAACCATCTCTTTATGAGTCTGTTTCTTCTGCTAGCTCTATACTCCATCGGCGTGTGTCCCAAATAGTGTCTGGAATATAACGGATGCTTGGTAAATGTTGGTCAAAGTACACTTAATTGAGCATAGTAAAACTCACCTGAAAACTTCCAAATACAATGTCAACAAAAGAAAAGTTATGTTTTTAAAAGTGTATTCTGGAATTCTGGAAAGAGGTACATGAATGCGCCTGAGGCCAGGCAAACCCATTAGGAAGTTATTGCAATCGGCTATTGTTTAGGAATGGGTCAATACAGGAAAACACGAAGGTAGAAATAGGGGGAATGAAATGGAAGAGCAACTGTGTGAGGCGAGCTTTGTCCAATGAGAGGAAGGCAAGAGGGTCAAAGATGTTCTTGAAGTTTCTAGACCAAAGGATAGTGAGAGAGAAGGGGTTCTTAATCTTGTTCAAAAGATCCCCTTGGCTTATTGCTTTGGAGGGAGCAGTAATGGGCAGACGTCACGTCAAAGGGGAAAGCCAAGCTAAGAGGACAGGTGCAAAGCAACCAGGTGGCATCAACGCTGGTGGAAAAAATGGAGGCCACTGGGTAAAACCAATAGCCGTCCACTGTCAGGGAGAGCCAACTTGATGAAGTACCTATAGTGACAGTCAGAGAGAAAGCAGGTGTCCTCTTGGATCAAGTCCCATTAGGCACTGAAGCACAACCATTAACAACCAGTGAAAATGAGTCTAAGACAGCTTGGGGGTGGAACCTGTAGAGGTTTCTTGTCACACCCACGTTCCCAAGGCACAGCTCGGCAAGAAGTATCATTTCTAAGTACACAGGTCCTAGTATTACCACTTTTTTGTGCCATAACATCTGTAAAATCTAAGTATTAATTTCTCTTTGTTTCAATGCCAAATTTTTTGAAGATCAACTTAGTTGTATACTCATTATTACCTGTGTTCTGTTTCTATGCCATGATGCCAGGACACTTTAGTTAACAAGAAGCTCATCCAACTACACATTTGAATTGAACCAGTTTAATCCAGAAAAAAAATATATTTTTAAATATATTTTATTTATGTATTTAAATATATATATATATATATTTATATATGACCATATATATGACCAGTAACTTTCTTAACTGGAAACTAAATTGGTTGAGGTAAAGAACCAGCTGTCTCCCATGGGCTCATTCCGAATGGCAGCTCTTGCCTATTATGTGTTAGGACGTCAGCCTCTGCTAACAATCTCCTATGGGCCCCTCTCTTACCTGTTTCCTGATCATGTCTTCTTCCCTCCTGGACTTATTAAGAACATTCTCAGCTGGGGTTTTTCTTCGGCAAGTTTATGCCAGTGCTGGCCTAGACCTCAAGCTGGACAGTCTCTAAATAAGATAGAATGACAGAAAAACAACCATAAGTGCTCTTTGGAGAGACTTATTTTGGTTAGTTAATTTATTCATTTGTTCATTCATACATTCGTTTTCTAACTCATGCATGTCCTTGAAGGATTGTCAAGGGAGAATAAGTGACATATACAAAGATGACAGGAATAAAGGAAACAAAGTGGCATGCGAGGAATGGTCTGTAAGAGATGACCTGAATCAATATCACCCTGGATAATTTTTTAAAAATTCAGGTTCCTGGGCTCAACCTCCTATCAGCTGATTCAGAATCACTAGAATGAAACATCAGAAATCTTCATTCACTGCCAACTGTTCTCACCACACATTAAAATGTGTGAATCACTGCAATAGAAAATACATGTTTATTTTGAATATTCCTTTGGAAGACTCTAGTATATTAGAAATGAAGGACAAATGCACACAAAAAAGGCAACTTCTTAGAAGTATAGAGCATAAATGGATCCTCTTATTTTACATATGAGGTGAGGTGATTTGTTTAATGTCGTAGAGCTCTGACTTCTCATAGTTTGTTCTCAAACGGGAATGAGATCATGGTTGGGAAATTATTTTATTATCTTATCTAGAGAAGAACTACCAAATGCAAAAGGGAATGTTTAATTGTCCACACATCCTTTGCATTTGGGCACTCATTTTAATGTTTCTTAAATCTGTCCATAAGTAATATAAATTTATGTATTAAAATATTTTGGGACCTGTGCCAAGGACATAGGTTTCATTTGGCACAGGAAAAGCATGGAACACAATGATGCCATACACAGGAGGACATCACTTTGGTGTTACTACTTGAGTTGGATGTAGCTTAAACTTGATGACTTACTAAAAACAAAAGACAACGCTGAATGAACATCATTCTAGGTTCAGGGGGATGCGATGGTGATTTACTTATGGTCTCTAGCTTCTGGAGATGATGAACAGGTAAACAAAACACAATTCATCGAATAATATGATGGGAAATACTGTGGGAACTCTTAAATGAAATGTGGTTAGCCATGGAAGCCTTCTTGAAGAATGCAATGGCTTAGCTGAGTCTTGAAAAATAAGTAGATATTAGCAAAGAGAATGAGGTGTATGTGTGGGGTGTGGAGGCTAAGGGGTGTGTGTGTGTGATGTAGAGGGCTTAAGTGGTCAATGGCAATAAGAAGTGGAACATTTCCACTATATTCCATCTCTGTTGTTCACCCCCCCTAATGCAGCTTACCTGCCCTCACAGTCACCGTCTGATCCAAATTGTAAGCTTGGCACCAAAACAAAAATAGCCACAAAACATGAGGCTGCCTGGGCCCCAAACGCCCTCATTTTGAAACTCATCCCATTGGTGAGGCCTTCTGTTCTCATTCCCACCTAATCCTCTAAACCTGCCTCGATGCCAGCCCAGTGTGTTTCCTGGATGATTGATGGCTTCATTTTGGGATCCTTTCTGCCTCCTTGTCTTGTTTGGCTTTGTACTTTATTCCTGGGTCCTGTCTGCAGTCATGACTAGTTTTTACCTTCTAAATTCTGCCTCATTCTCGTTGTTTATATTCCCAACCTCTATCCTGTTGTGAAATACGAAGTGGCACCTTTCAATTATGGCTCTTTTTGAGTTAGCAATGAAAGTAAAGGATATTTTCCCCCCTCAGGCATGTTGTTGGATGAGTTCACTCATATTTGTTCTACTTGAAGCCAGTCTGTACCAGGCTTCATCTGATTACTTCATTCTGCAAGTGAGCCAAATACATAATTGAGTAGGTGTAACCACCGAGTTGCTAAGACTCTAGGGATTGTCATGTCTTTGTTTGGGGAAATGAGAGAAATGCACTATTGAAATATAATGCACAGGATTAACAACACATACAATGGTTCTTCAAATCTACTTTTTCCTCTCAGAAACCAAACCTAATATATCAAAACGATTGCCTTACCTTCTTAAATGAAGTAGGATGTAAAGAAAAATATACTAAAAATACATTAATGTCTTATGGAAAGTGTCAATCCATTGGTCTACCAGGCAAAACGCTCTGCCTCAACCACCCAACTGTTGCCCCAAAGTAAAACTCCTACTATGCCCAAATGAGTATGTTTTTACTTCAGAAGTTGAGAGCCCATCCTCCCCTATTGTGGTAAACACATCCTCTTCACTCCTACTCTCTGACTCTGGGTCTTGGGTTGAATGAATGACCCCACCCTTAATTTTAGTGGCTGATTCATGGGTAAATACATGATCTGATTTAGGTTCATGAGAGTTAGGTCTAAGGCTTTCATTTGTAAGAAAGGACCACTTTGTTGCAATCTTGAATTTGGGATTCAGTGTGTTTCCGAAAGCTATTCTATCTGAGAATGAATGGGCTAACAAAGAGAGAAACAGAGAAGAGAGCTGGGAAATAGGGAGCCCTGATAATATCTTTGAGCCCGTGGATCTGGCCATCCTTTGAAGTCAAAGCTATCCTTGATTCTTCAGGCATGTGAAACACTGACTTTGTTTTATGCTTCTTTTTTTGTTTGTGTGGTTGTTTTTTTTTTTTTTTTCTTTTTTTCTTTTTTCTTTTTCTTTTTTTTTTTTTTTTTGAGCCAGTTTGATTTAGATCTTTTGGAAAAAATGAACCTAAAAGAGGCTTGCTTACTGCACTTGAGAAACCTGCTTAATCCTGTCTTTACCACAGTGAGGTATTTTACCTTGGTCATAATATACACTCCTTGTGATATATTGTGATATATTTATATGCTGTGTTAGAGCATCCGACATAGTTTGTTTTAAAGGAGGGCCGCATTTCATAAGCCTTCTCCAGTAACTTGTGATGTAAGGGCTATGCACATCTGCCAACCTTTATGCACAGCAACATACATGTAGAGCTTGAATAGAGTAGACTTTCTCCAAGGGTTTCTTCAACTATAATGAATTAATTTTGTGAACCTCAACACTCAAGGTTGGGTTTCAGTTTCTGACTTGATGAGAATCACTACTACTGAACTCTGTCCTTTTTTGTTAATTTTACTTTCAGAAGGTCAGGGCTCTGATCTGAGGCTTTTTCTCTAAGCTTCTTTGATGGAGATGAATTTATTAAAAGGAGGAAGGATAGTGTCATTTTGAGCAACAACAAAAAAAAATCAAGTCATCAGAATCAAGGACTCTCAGGAGTCAAGACCGATTTTTCCAGAAGAGAAAAATAAAAGCAGAACTCAGTTTGTGTTAATGTTAAGGCACTCAGGAGCTCATTCCAATTGATAACTAATGAATAATATAGCTCTCATTTATGAGGAACTTTCTCTGGGCCACTCATACATATTTATTTATAATTCTCACAGTAACACTACAAGGTAGTTATTATTAAACCCATTTTCCATGTGCCAGCTAACTTTTGCTAGAAAAAAAATTAAGGCTTAAAACAATAAGCATCTCTTACGTCTGAAAATTTTGTAAATACTAAGAGTAGCTCTTCCGGAGCGAGTTAATTCAGCTGATCTCTGTCATCAACTGACATCTTATCTGGCACTAGATGGTCTTCAGTGGCTTCATTCACATGACTAGTTGTTGCTAGGGTTTTGTTCAGAAGCCCTCATCTCTCTGCCGCGTGACCGTTCTGAAAAGCTAGCTTGGGCTCATTCACGTTGTGGCTTCAAGTTTTCAAGCACAGCATGAGAGATGAATCCCCAAAGACCAGGCGCTTTTTAAGTCTCTGCTGGTGTTAAATTTTCTAATGCCTTATGGGCCAAAGCAAGTCACACAGCCACACCCAGATTAAAGAGGTAGAAAAATAAAGCCATGTTATAATAGAAGGAATGAGAAAGTTTCCTTTCAAAGTGAAGTGCATACAGTGATAGGAGGAATTATTGTGGTGATTTTTGCCAAAAAAAAAAAGAAAAAAATTAGTTTACCAAGAAAAGAAAAGCAACTCGTTGAAAAGCACAGAACTCAAACCAAAGCAGAAAGAGTCTGACTTAAAAATATGGTATTCTAAATTTCATCAGACTGAACAGTAAGTTGAAGCAGCTAAGGGCAGCGTCGTAATTCATCCCGCGGGGAAGATCCTTATATGTATCTACTGTTCCTGGGGGGCTCCTTCTTCTACTCTACCTGTGCTTATGCCTCCCTGATCACATGAGAACTTCTATATCTAGATGGCCTGTTGTTTACATAGTCTTTGATTAATGCCTCATCTTCCATTTTGTTCAATAGCCAAAGTCCCACAGAAGAGACATCCAAGTTGAGATGTCTGCAGGAACCAGGCAGGTAACATAAAGACATAATCCAGACTGGAAATAAGACAAGAGTGGATGGAGAGTTTGGACTAACGTGAAGCATACCCCACTCTCTAAAAGCATTCAAGCGAGGAAGAAAATATACCACTGTAGTCCCCCTGCCAAAGTCTCTCAGGGCCAGAGAGAGCCAAGAACTACCTGTTTGTGACCTCTGTCATATAAACACTTAACCACCCTTTAGCTGGAATTAGCAACATTCCAAAAGAAATAGTTTCTCCAGAGTCCTGTCCTATAACTGAAATAGGAATGTGTGGGAATCTGTCTACCTCTTCAAAAAGAACCCCAACGGGCTTTTTGTAGTGATGAGATCGCCAGTGTGTCTGCATCTTACAGACTCACGGTGTTTGATGCGTCCTGCACGGCAACTGTCTATCCAGGAGGCCTGACAGGTGCTCAGGCTGCATAAGATATCATTCTCAGCCCTGGAGATGGGGGTTGGGCTTCCTGAACCCTGCCAGGTGGAGGAAATTCCTACAACAAAAAGAACTGGAGGTTCAGTTTGTCAGCAGTCAAAGGGCAATGGAAAGCTGTGTATTTTTTTGTCTAAAACTGTGAGAAAACCAGGCATTTAATACCACCATTCCAACGTCAAACCAATCAAACATTGGCAGTTTGGGATTGTTTTATTTTGAGGCTTTAGCTTATCTCCATGGGATAAAAACCTTTCCAAACTGGCTTTAACTAAAAATGTCATCAATCCCAGCTGCTCACTGGTTAGCAGAAAAGTGTGGTAACAGAAGGCCCCTTTTGATAGCCCTCTTCTATAATATCATCCAAATTTGCATGGCAAAGATGTGGGAGCTATTTATATGTTGATTATTACAGTGCTGCAGTTTATATTTTTCCCAGCACAGTTGAAAATTATATTTAGAAAGGCTGACATCATCTTTAAATATATATTATAGCTCTCATTTGGTGGAGATGAGCTGTTGAAGTACATGCCACCTACTCAACTTCTCAGAAAAATGGCATAGATGTTTCACACATGGTTATATATAAACGTGAACACTGGCAGAGAACCGCTCTGGAACCTATAGGACTTCCAGGGAGTTCTGTGGGCTCTGGGTTTTGCCTTCTCAGTTTGTTCTTTATTTAAAAAGAAAGGCAATATGATTTAGTTGTAAGAACATGGCTTTTAAGTCAGTAAGTTCTGAATTCTGAATCTGGTTCTGCAGCAAAGTAGCTGTGTGATCCTGGAAAAGCTTTTAGCCACTATAAACATTTGTATTTATCGACTATAACACGTGACTGTGAAGACTCGCCCGGGAAATATTACAAATACATTGTGCAATGCAGTTTACAGTTAATGAAAAAGAACGACTATCATGATGTGAGCATGCTCCCAGCAGTAGAATGTGTGCTTTATAGAGGCTGTGATGGTTACCTTTATGTGTCGAATTGCCTGGGCCACAGGCTGCACACATATTTAGTCAAACATAGTTCTGGGTGTTTCTGTGTGGATGTTTTTGGATGAGATTAACATTTTAAAAATAGACCAACTAAAGCAGGTTGCCCTCCCGAATTTGCATGAGACTCATCAATCAGTTGAAGGCTTGAAGAGGCTGACCCTTAATTCTTTCTGGCCCACTTCCTTTGGACCGAAACAGCAGAATTTCCCCCCCATCTTCAGATTCAACCTGAAACATCAGCTCTTCCTGGGCATTAAGCCTCTTAAATTATGCCATCCGTTCTGGGTTCTCAGGCCTTCAGACTCCAACTGGAAGTAACCCATGGGCTCTCCTGAATCTCTAGCTTTCTAATTCATCCTGAAGATCTTGGAACTTGCCAGTCTCCATAATCATGTAACCTAATTCTTTCTAACTCTCTTTCTATATCTATACAGCCATCATATCTGTTCTGTTCTCTGGAGGACTCTGACCACTTCATATATCTACTTACGTGTTGGGTTCCCAAGAATAACTTGCCAAGCACTCGGATACTGCTCTATTAGCTCTATTCTATTTAGCCCTGTCAACTGATGAGGAAAATTTAGGATCCCAGAAGCACATTGATGTATTTTAAGGTCATACAGGTGCTACACGTGGAAGCAGGATTTGAAATCTGGAAATCCAGTGCTACATTTTACCGGTTTAACTACTATCCTATACTGTCCAGAGGTTACATATTAGACCAAAGTTAGCTTCTATTCCAGGACTGAGAAATGTGGGGGAAGCTGATACCACAAGGAAAGAGAATCAAGGATCCTGTAAGATACCAGCATACTTCAGGGAGGCATGTGAACAGCATCACACTGCATTGTGGTAGGTTGCAGAGCAAGCCCTGAAACCTATGGACATAACTCTATAGAGTGTAGTTGGGATGGGGAAATGTTGCCATTTCATCAAACCATCAACCTCCACCCATCAGCTAACTTGAGCCTGGAATCTGACTTCTGATACCAATTAGATTTGTGTTTGCAATTCTGCGGCATATCTGGATGACCATGTCCCTAAGGGGATATCCATGACTGAAATGGCATCTAAAATGTGGTAATTCTATAAAAAAGCAGATTTAGAGCAGTATTTTCCTTATTAGCTTTTAAGTGTCTGAGCCCAAAATTTCCCCCCAAAGAGCTTCATGGCTTAAAGTGATTAAAAATTCACATATTATTTAATATAACAGGCTGACTTTTACATTCCAGATGAGAAGAACCAGCTCGTCAAGATAAATACATCTCTTAGAAGGATAGTATCACCACCATGTTTGATAACTTGAGGCCTCTAAATGACTCTTAGATACTGCATTTTGTTGAATTTACCTATTATGAAAAATTCTTTGAAAATTATTTCCCCACAAATGGAAATAAAAATACAGCTGCAAGTGCCAGAGGTAGTGAGATGACATGTTGTTTTTTATACGCTGGCTGGCAAAAATTCAACTTTTATAAGCACGTATGCCTGTCTCAGGCTTTTAAGGAGTCAGTTTTATGTTTCGTGCCATTCTTTCTTCTTGCCTATTAAGCAAGTCCCAGTTTGAGCCAAGATCAGTTTTTATATGAAGCTCAAAGGTAAGTCATTTTATATAATATTTGCATAGGCATAATTGTTTCCACACACTCCATCCCTGCCACCCCCCTGGACTGCACGGCACTGTAAAACCAATCGACTTGAAACCTCGCTCTCAACGTGTCACACCCTTGTTCAAGAAACAGTTTCTATTTCATTAAATCAAAATGCTTCACGCTGATATTTATAGTCCTCAATAAAATGACTCCACTTTCTTTGATAGTTATAAAGAGAATACATATATATATATATTAGACATACATATAAATATACATATTTGTATATACATTCTAAAAGAATATTTTCTGTTCTTCTTTTTTACTTCCTTAAAACAGTACCTCGATAAACCACCCTGTTTTGCTCTCTGTAGTTCAGAAAAAAAAATCAGAAATAAATATGGGAGCCAAAGAGATTCTGATCAAAACATCAACCACATTACTAAAAGTATAGACATGGGGAAAAACATGGCTTATAGTCTTGTCATGTATTCAAAGTTTCTCTCTTCCTTAGTCTTAACCCTCACAACTGTGGCCACTCCCCAGTAGGGGCAGCCCCAGCCCTGGTTAGCTCACGACACCAGGGAGAGGGACCAGGATTGGCCCTCTCAGTGGAAGACGGACCCAAAAGAATGGGGAATGGACAAAGTCAGGCTTACCTCTTTCCTTTTCCCACACCCATCAAAGCGGGTTATCTACATATGGTACGTGTGGGTAGAAAGAAGATGGTGCCTTTCATTCTATCTCTGTATTAGTTTTCTATTGCTTTGTAACAACTGACCACAAACTTAGAGACTTAACACACATTTATTAACTTGACATTTCTGTATGTCGGTCCTACTCAGGGTCATAAGGCTGAAAGAAAGATGTTGGGAAGATTGAGTTCTTATCCAGAAATTCTGAGGGAAAATCCACTCCCAAGCTCATTCTTGTTGGAAGAATTCAGTTCCTGGTGGTCGCAATACGGAGGTTCCCATTTTCTTGCTGGCTGTCAATCAGGAGCCCCACTCAGTTCCTACTGTATTCCTGCCCCATGGCCTCTGTATTTTCTTTCTTTCTTTCTTTCTTTCTTTCTTTCTTTCTTTCTTTCTTTCTTTCTTTCTTTCTTTCTTTCTTTCTTTCTTTCTTTCTTCTTCTTCTTCTTCTTCTTCTTCTTCTTCTTCTTCTTCTTTTCTTTCTTTCTTTCTTTCTTTCTTTCTTTCTTTCTTTCTTTCTTTCTTTCTTTCTTTCTTCTTTTTTTTGTCTCTGTATTTTCAAATCAGCAATGGCACATCCAATATGTCCTGTGCTTTGACTCCCTAACACTCTGACGCTGACCTCTAGACCTAGATGTTAAATGAGCTTTTTATTTATGAATACCCTTAGATTTATACAATTATTGTGAAGATAATATGGAGAGTTCCCATATGCCACATACTCACATTCCTCAATTATTAATATCTTCCATTACTATGTTGTATTTGTCAAAATTAATGAGACAAGTTGATATATTGTTATTAACTAAAACCCATATTTAATCAGATTTCCTCAGTTTTTCTCTAATGTTCTTTTTTGATTCCAGAATACCGTCTGGCATGCCACATTACATTCAATCTTCTCACTTTCCTCTTGGCCATAACAGTTTCTAAGACTTCCATGTTGGACCATTTTGAGGATTATTAGTCAGGTATTTGTATAAAATCCCTCAGTTAGACTTTTTTTTTCATTGGACTGTGATAATGTGTTTGTAGGTGGAAGACCACAAAGGAAGTGCCATTCTCATCACAATCTATCAAGGGCACAGGCTACCAATATGACTTACCACTATCGAGGTTAGGGTTGGTCATCTAGTTTGAAGTAGTTATTGTCAGAGAAGTTATTCTATTTCCCAGTGTCCTATTTCCATATTGTACCCGTTAGAAATAGATCACTATGTGTAGTGTTCCTACAGGGTAGACAGTTATGCTCTTACCTCCTTAACTATGAAGTACTGACAAAAGTTGTTTGGAAATCTTATGCACAGGACATTTGTCTCTTCTCTATTATTTGTTCAATAATTTATATAAGTATAGATTCATGGATAGTTATTTAACACTTTGGATTATAATCATCTATCTATCTATCTACCCTGCTAGTTGGTTAGTTAGTTACTGGAATTGTTCCAGCTCTAGCCATCGAGAGCTCCTTTTGTTGGCTCTTACATTTTTTGGACATCCATTCAAAATATTTCTCTTTCTTACGTCATTTCTGCTATATACAAAACTTAGTCACAAGAGTGAGTTCCACCATATGTCCAGTCTCAGAGATTGTACAGAGTATAAACACCAAGGAACCAGTAATCTTTGGGCCACCTTACAATTTTGCCTACCACAATCTTTCTCCTAAGAAGTGAAGTGGAAAGTAACTAAATCCTATAAAACCTGATAACTGGGAAATCGTTTTCCTCCACCTCAATATAATGTACTCATATTATGGAGGAAAGAGGACTTCCCTGTGTTCCTGTACATATATTCTTGCTGAATTTACTATTCTGTCCCCTTCCCCTCCATTTCATTTGTATGCCATATTTACTCTATCAGCAATACTTACTCTGTCTGTGTTCAAACACAACTCAACCACTCCACCCTATTTCCATGGTCTAAGTTACCATCTTTTTTAGCTAACATACTACTATAACCTTTGATACAGGCCTTTCTAAGATAGTTTCAAGTACTAGAAGGATTAAAACAACAAAACAGGAGCAGGTGGATGGCTCAGTTGCTTAAGCGTCTGCCTGAGGCTCAGGTCATGATCCCAGGGTCCTGGAATTGAGTCCGGGTTGGGCTCCCTGTTCAGCAGGGAGTCTGTTTATCCCTCTTCCTCCACCTCTCTGTCAACTTGCCCTCTCACTCTTTCTCTAATAAATAAAATTTTAAAAAATAAATAAAACAAAGTCAGATCCAATGGCTTCCTAAAGCTACTAGAATAAAATTTTTATCCTAGCTTGTAAAGCTCCAAATCAGCTTTTCGAGTACTATCTGTAGACAAAGACCAGTCCTTCTCATCAACAATTTGCAGACCAATACCAATACACATCTCTTCCAATAGGGCTTGGCCAACCACAATATGCTGGACCATATTGTGCTCAATGAGTCCAGTTATCACTGCTTAATGTTGTGCAATGTCAAGTTGCTATAAACATCTCTAAATGCTTGCTTTCGATTTTGTAGTTATGGAGGGTTGGTAGTTAGTTCAGAGATGGGTATGATTAGTGGACCACACGTTGATTAGCCCTGCTCTTATAATCTCATGCCTGGCCATCTCCTGCCCTCCTGCCTTCCCATTGCCACCTTCCCTCCAGCAAATTCCACATTCCTATTCTCTCTATAACACATTGCTTTTCTAGTGTTATAAAACAAATTATCAGTATTTAGCAGCTTAACACAACACATATTTATTATCTCACAGTTTCCATGAGCCAAGAGTCCAGACATGACTTATCTTTGTCTCCTGCTTAGGGTTTCACAAGGTTGTAATCAGGTTTTCAGGACTTTGGAGTCTTCTTCCAAGCTCATGTGATTCTTGATAGAATTCAGCTTTGTGAGATGGGAGGATGGAAACTTGCAGCTCTTAAAGATCCCTCATATTCTTGGCTAAGTGGCCCTCCCATAGGTAGCTACAAAGCTTACTTCTCCAAAGCCAGCAGGGAGGAGTCTCTCACTGTAGTCTGCTAATATGGAGTCTTACGTAATATAATGTAAACATGGGAGCTGCATCTTATCATCTTGTTATAAAGTGTAATTTAATCAAGGAAGCTATATCCCATCACTTTTGCTATATCCATTTGTTAGGAGAAACTCACAGATTTCACATCCATTCAGTAGGACAGGATTACATGAAGTCATGGGCACCAGGAGATGGGAAATTCCCGGGGTAGGGGGTCACTTTAGGGTGTGTCAGGTGCACATCGAGTTTGCCTCAAGGTCTTTGTACTTACTTTTCTCTTCCCCAGGGCCTTGCCTCCTCATTCCATTCAGGTCTCAGCTCAGATGTCACATTCTCAGAGTTCTTTCCCAACTGTTTTTCCTCAAACAGTGGTTCTCAGTCCCTTACTCTATTTTTTTTTTTCAGAGCATGAATCATCCTCTGACATTAAATGATTATTTGTTCAAACTCAGACTTCCTCATTAGAATGTGGGATGTTTTCCAAGATCTAAGAAATGGACCTGTCATGTAGTACATGCTCAAAAATATTTACTGAATGAATCAGTGAAAACTGTTAGTTCATGGCAATGGTCACCAACATTTTTCTAACTTGATCCACACATTTACACTAGATTATAAACAAAACAAGTTGCTTTTCATGTTTAATCTTGTTTCTGTTTCAAGATTAAAAATAGAAGCAGCATGATAGAATAGAAATAGTATAGACTTTGGAATAATACAGACTGAAATGAAATTCAGATTATTTCTATCTTTGTGACCTAAAAGATTAACTTTTCTGAATTTCAATTATATAACCAGAGAAAACAGTGCATGATTCTCATCAAGTAGATTTGGGTTAGATCTAGACACACTATATACCAGTGTAGCTTTAGACTAGTTTCATGGGTCTTTGGAAGCACAATGACCTTATCTGTAAAATGGAAGAGATAATAATAATTATTATTATTAATAATAATTTTCAAATAGGATGACCAAATGAGTAAATGCATGAAAAGCCCTTAGGTTGGTGATATATGTATTATTTGCATTCAGTACATATTTTCTTAATATCTATGCTTTTGTAACTACTAATATAATACAATTCTATTAGCAATATCAATATAAATTCCGTGGTTTACAGTATATTAAATAGTATTCATTATCTTTGTATATCTTTTATTTGGTAGTATAGAGATAGATACAGTAATAATGATAACTACCTTTTATAGGCAAGTTCTCTTATAAGTTCTAAACAACTTTTGGTAGCAGATGATCAAGAAGCAGGTATTGACATTCTGCATGTAGCTAACTACATGTAGTTAACTATTTCCAGGTAACACTGAGGAAAAAAATAAATCACTGCCCATGTACTTTGAACTATAGGGAGTCACTGTTCAATGGATATATGGCTTCCTTTATGCAAAATAAAAAAGTTCTACAGATCTGCTGTACAGCATTATGCCTGTAGTGAGCAATACTGTACAGTACACTAAAAAATTTGTTTAGAAGGTGAATCTCATTTTATGTCTTTTGGACTACAATTAAAAGTGCATGTAAAAATATTTTTATTATTTTTTTAAGACTTTACTCATAGCATCTCACAATGTGCTTCTATGCAAGAGTAGTTTAAAGAACAAATTAAAATAGACTTTTCTTTATTATTAAGCTATATGAAACGCTCATAAAAATCATAATTTAAAAGAAATGGCTTCCCTTTCCTTAATAGCTAATTATTTAGAATTTAGAATACATGAAATTATCCATTACAATCTAAAATACTATTAATTAAAAAACTAGTATTCTGACAAATAAGAAATGCAAACTCTCTAAATATACCTTGTTGTAGAGTTTTGAATTGAGAAACACTGTAAAATAAAATTAAGTGGGAATATAAAACAAAGCAACACGTAAAAATTGGAAATATAACTCTAATACAAATATGTTGATTTAACCACGCAGGGGAAATAATTATTTAAAGTGATTTTAAAACATACTAATTTTACTATTTTTCCATAGTGGAATATAATCTGAGAATGGATAGGACGTTCAAGTAATCCTAAACAGGAGTCAATAGCCTACTATTTCTTTTAATAATGCTAACATTACATTAGAACCATACATGTATGTATGTGTACATTCACTATGAAATTTCAAATAAATAATTATGTTAATAGTTGGGATTAAAATTCTCAGCATATAAGAAAAGAAATGCAAGTTAAATCTGAGTTATGAAAATATCAGTGTGAACACAAAGGTTTTTTTTTTTATTTTTGAAGTTGTTTTTAAATACGTACTTCCTAGTTTTGCCTATTGGAAAAGCTTGGAAGCTGTGACAACACAATAGCTATAAGCACTAAGCACCCACACTGTATCATCCATATAATACACTCAGCCAAAAAGAATGACCAATCTTTGGAGAATGATTGATTTCAAGTCTCAAGAAGGAAATACCCAAGATAAGTCTGAGACTCCTTGTACAAATGCAAGAGAGCTCTTAAAATATAACAGGTCATTTCAAAAGGATCCAGGAGCAAGTATGAAGTATCTCTTACTGGTCCTAAGTGAGAAATGTAAGCATATAGCAGCAATATTAATAGTACTAGTGATAATGACATTAATGAAACTAATAGATACAACTAATTAACACAACACTGAGTATATTGAAACCCATGCTGTTACTCAGAACAGATAGGAAGAAGGAAAAAAGAAGGAAGGGAGGGAGAGAGAGAGAAAACTCATGGTTATCATTCAAGGTTATTACGGCATCAGTTCCTTTTTCCAAAACCAATAATTTTTTAAAGGAAATAATTAAGAATTTCTTCTCCCTTTTTTTGCATGCAATGTATTTCAATGTCACCAAATAGCTTTTGTTGATGAAAAGGAATCCTTTTTAGAAAAACCCCAGCCGATAAATGCAGAAAGTTAGAAAGAATTCAAAATCACCATTTGGCACTCTCACATAAAGTAATTAATCGAGCCAATCATTATCAATGGATGAAAGCCTTAGATGAATACTAATGGTGGACTTTATAATGGAGTCATCAGGCAAACTGGACCCACTGATCCCCACAGACTCACTAAATTAAGATAAATAGAAATATGTGTGTTTGATGTGAGCTATCAGTTGTGAACTATTCTTTTAAAATAAAAAAAAAACCATGAATCTAATTAAGCCTCTAGAGTTAAGTAGTCTTCTAGCAAACCACTCACAGAGTGTCTGGAATAAGGCAAAAATGTGGAGGGCGCCTGGTGGCTCAAGTCCTTAAGCAACTGGCTCTTGATTTTGGCTCAGGTCATGATCTCAGGGTCCTGCGATCCAGTCCCATGTGAAGCTCCATGCTCAGTGGGGAATGGACTCAAGATTCTCTTTCTCCCCCTCCTTCTGCCCCTCCCCCTGCTCATGCATTTTCTCCGGGACTGAGTCCCACATCAGGCTGCCTGCATGGAGCCTGCTTCTCCCTCTATGTCTCTCCCTCTCTCTCCCTCTGTATCTCTCATGAATAAATAAATAAAACTCTTTAAAAAAATAAAAGATAAGAGTTGTTCTCCTAAGTGGACAAAGAGAGAAACATGATGACCCAAAGGCCTCTGAGTTCAGTGCACCTGAGAGGTAATCAAGAGACTTGCTTGATTATTAATTATAATAATTATGTTAGTAACTAATATTAATTGAGTTCAGTTTATACTAGACACTAGAATGAGATCCTTACACTCATTATCTCATTTATTTCTTGCAATAATCCCAGAAAGTGGACATTATTAATGTTCACATTTTGCAATGCTTAATTAACTTACAAAAGTAAAACAACTACAAAGTGAAGGCGTTAGGATTTGACCTCAGATCTGACCCCACATTCCGCTAAGAAATAGAAAAAATAGGGGTACCTAAGAGGCTCAGTCAGTTAAGTATCTGCCTTCAGCACATGTCATGTTCTTGGGGTCCTGAGATCTCCCAATGTTGGGCCTGCTTCTCTCTCTCCCTCTGCCCCTACCACCTGCCCCCACTTGTGGCCTCTTTCTTTCTCTCTCAAATAAATAAATAAAATCTTAAAAACAAAAAGAAATAGAAAAGATAAAATTTCTTTCAAAATGTGGAGGAAACAAAAATTTCTGTTTTGTTTTTTTAATCTTTATTGAAGCATAATTAACAGGCATTATTTTTTTTTAAATAATGCCTCTTTTCCTCTATTTCCTTAACCACTTTGGATTGATTTACTATCTGATCTGTGTTGGATCCTGTGCCAAGACTAGGAGGATAGGGATACATATGACCTGGTACTTTCCAGCTCTTGGAAAGTTCAAAGTCTAGCTGGGGAGTTTGACACACAAATAGATCATCAGAAAGCAATATTATAGATGCTCAAATTGAGGTGTACAAACCTATCGTTTTTGTCTTTTGTAGTTGGCCTGCAAGTCTGATTTTCGATAGAGGGCTAAAATAGAAGTGTTAATAGAAGGTAGAACTGAGGGAAACATTGACTGTGGGCCTGAAATAAAGCTGGGAAGACAATTTGGAGAGGATACAGTTATGAAAAATGAGCAGGACTCTAGCAGAGAGTGGTGGAAATTAGCAAGATGATGGAAGGTGTGCAGAGATCAGGGCTGGGGTGAGGCTGTGGCCCGGGCTCCATGGCTCTAAGGCGGCTGGGACCTAATAGTCGTGGTTTCACCCAGGACATCTGATTGTCTTCATTTTCTTCTAAGGCAGAGGAAATATTCAACCAGATATATTAGAAGGTGGTCAGTTTGGACAAAATTTTAGTAGAATGTCTGGCCAGTGCCCAATCTTGACTATGAACTTTGTGGTAAACTATTAAAAGAGGATATTTCCTTGAAACAATTTTTTAATATAATTTCCCCCAGTTGAAGGTTAAATATCCATATACTTGGTCTCTATTTTTGTCTTGGAATTTGAAAGGAATACAAATCACCACATGGGTTTTTAAGTAAGTAGTCCCTTCAGAATGCCACCTGAGCCCCTTGGCAAGCACAATGGCTGCTCATGATGCCAACCCTGGATGTGGCAGATAGAGGAACTAATAGTAATTGCTGTTTCCAACCCTTTTGGAAGTTTCCAAGCTGTCTTTGGCATCTGTTCCATGCATGCTCCGCTGGCAGCTAGGGAGTAAGGGATTTTGAAGATACTATTAACATTTTTTGTCAATTAGGAAATGTGTGATCAAATAATTGCCCTAAACTCTTCAAGATGGCCCACCTCAGAGAGCTGGAATAAAGCAATGAGAGGCTGTCTATACTTCACCTTAGGGGAACAGTTTACTTATGGTAGGATATTGAATGGAAGATCTAAATTATGAAAGAATCTTGGGGGTTTGTTTGTCTACATGGCTTGAACAAAAATCTGCTTATTTGAACATCCTTTATCCATTGCAGGTTTCTGGCGAAGTAAACCATTCTATTTTCTCCATATGTATCATGCGACACCCTACTTGAGTGCCTATAGTGATGCTCCTTCCTCCACACAGGAAGCCTGTTCCTCCCTTCTCAACTTTTCTAAATGTTATTTGTTTCATCCACTCCAGAATCAATTCCTGAATTTTCCATTTAATAGTTGAATAACCCTGGGTAAATTCCTGAACCTCTTTGCCCCTGCAGGGTCCTCCTCAACAAAGTGAAGATATTGACTGCACCTAACACTTAGGATCATTGTAAGGGTTAACAGAGATGATGTCCGTGAAGCACTTAGCACATAAAAAGTGCTTCATAATCACCTATTATTTTAATAGAAGTTATTACAATTTTAGTAGCCTGCTCTGTTGCCTTCGCCATCATAAGGCGTTTTCCTGATTCTCCGTGAAAGAGTTATCCTCGCCTGCTCTGAATTCCCAGGGCAAGTACCTGCACTCTAACCATGCAGTGCATCATTTCTTACTCAGGTATCAATTGACATACACATTGTCTCCCCTGTAACGTCTGAAAGTTGGCGCCAATATTGGATTCACCTATGTGTCCACATTTTCTAGAACGGTGATATGCTCAGGGAAACTGTTTGTTTATTTAATTCTTAGTTAATTATTTAAAATATTTATTGCATAGATATTTTATCCTCTTCACATTTTGAAAGCAATAAGTGAATAACATGTCCATGTAAGTTAGAAGGTCTTAGTGGGGCCACCAATTACTCTTGCTTAGATGGCCTTCAAGGTCTCCCAACCGGCCTCCTTGACTCTAAACTTCTCCTCTCCAGCCACATGGCCTGGACAGAATGACTTTCCTAAGGCACCAATCCAATGGAATCACTCCCTTGCTTTATTTCCCACAGTGGCCAATTTGGGTCAGTCCAACCTGCAGCATTGCCACAGAAGAAACTTCTTAATCTTCTGACCCCCGATCTCTCTTGTCTAGCACTCATCTCACCTCTTGCAACACGTGGCACCCATAGTAGACTACTTAAAATGTGACATTTTCCAGACTCTCTCTCTCTCCCCTCTGTTCTGTGCACTTCTCTTTTGGTCTGGAATAAACTCCTTACCACTTTCCATACTCATCCAGCTTCCTGTGACTCATCCTTTAGGATACAGTTTAAATGTAACCATGTTCCCTCACTGAAGAAGCCTTTCCAGTTCCTATTTTGGTAACTTCCCTGTCCTCTATGCTGTCTTGTCACCTCTGTGTATCTCTATTATAACACTTCAGCAAAGTATTCAGAATTATTGTCTTACATATAGACCTCACATCTCAGATTGTAAAAATCCTGAATGCAAAAGCTCTCAACCATCCTCCTCATCTCTAGAGATTCCCTTCTGAGAGATCTAAGACCCCTCCAAAGACCCAGAATTATCTTACTTTCTATTTGCATATCCACCCACTCCCTGCCTCACTTTTAGTTAATATACAGTTTCTTTAGACACCACCTATTCACTGTTTTCTTGCAGTTCACCTTTTCCTATAAAACCCATTCTAATTGTATTCTCTTGATCAATACTCTAAGTTCTCACTGAGAGTTATCTCAGAGATTGTTTTCTCTAGGAAACTTTTCTGAACACTCAGTTTGAGGTAAGTACCCTTCTGTGTTCTCTGACATATACAATACGTATGGCTTCAGCTTCCTTCACGAGTATATTCATATTTTTTTCTGACAAAAATCTACTGACCCTGGTGCACATCTGGTGATCTTCTAGCCTATTGATTCTCAACCTTGGCCCTATTGACAGTTCAGATCAGGTAATTCTTTGCTGTGAGATTCTTTGCTGTATACTGTGGTATGTTTTTATTTTTTATTTTTTTTTATTTTTGTATACTGTGGTATGTTTAGTAACTTCCCTAACCTCTGTGCACTAGATGCTTACAGCATGAATTCCTGCCCACATTGTGATCAAAAAGTCTCCAAATGTTGCAAAATATTGGGCAAAATCATCTTTGGTTGAAAATTGCTGCTTTAGAACGCAAGGTCAAAACAGATTTCTTCTCTTTGCTTACAGTGGTGGATGGTTATTTAATCCACTGAAGTCTACCTTTTTTTGTATGGTGTTATACAATGTACATTTTTAGAACTTAGGACATGAAACTTTTTCCCCGTTAGTAGTTAGTATAATGTCCTCTTATTTCAAACAGGGTCTTCTAGATTAAAAAATAATCAAAGCTTTATTGTTTGATGACAAATACACTAGTCAAGAATCAAAAGGTATTGTAACATCGTTATAAGTAGTAGGCAGTAAGCATCAAGGATAGATGGGGAAAATCAACCTAAAAATTTTTGCCCAAGTTTGAGGATACAGGCAAATAGTTTTATTCATTTAATGCTATTTTTGCATTTATATCAATAGTCCCAAGCATATCAGTATTCATTGCTTATATTTTTAAAATCTTAAATCACAATACAAATCCATGATCTGGCTGTGGCAACTAGGTGATCACTGATTTTTCAATTTAACTCAAAATAACTGAGCTTTATGCAATTCAACATATTATAAACATTCTTCTGTATGTCTAACTCTACCAAACGTTTATGACCTTGCTCAAGGTCAAATCTGGTGATTTTCTAAGATCTAAAGAAAGACTAGTCAGTGGGGTGCGTCTGCGGGTGAGGGGGTTGGGGTAATTAGTCCACGTGGTTGTAGAAGCTTCTCAGGGACAATAGGATAGACAGTTGATTTTTTTTTTTTTTTAGACAGTTGGTTTTGAAGAATGAGTAGGAATCTTTCAGGTAGACAATGAGAAAGTACCAGAGGATGGCACTAGAATGTAAATCAATGCATGTCTTTCTTCTTAAAAGTTATCTTGCTACAAGAAACATGGCAATGTAGACGATTTAAGTTCTGGTATAAGCTTTTTAGTACTTTGAGGATTTATTTGCAAACATTTTGTAGAAAAGAAGAGGTCTATTGACTATGCTTTGACTCACTCTGTTGTAGGTGAAGAGCAACATATATGGACCTGGAACACAATATCATTTTAGTAAGCTTATTCTATCAGAATTTCTGAGAATCTAAACTAGGGCATAACACTGAGTATGATGAAGGTAGGAAAAGAATTAGGAGGAAGACAAACAAACAAAACCAAACAAAACCCTTCCTCCCTAGGGTGAATAGTGTCTGTATCCTGATATATATAAATAAATACATACATATTTATTATAAATAAATAAATACATACATATTTATTTATATATAAATATATATATATTTTATCAATCAAATCTTCATTTATTTATTTTTTAAAGATTTTATTTATTTATTCATGAGAGACAGAGAGAGGCAGAGGCACAGGCAGAGTTAGAAGCAGGCTCCAGGCAGGGAGCCTGATGCGGGACTTGATCCCAGGACTCCAGGATCATGCCCTGGGCCGAAAGCAGACACTAAGCCACCCAGGCATCCCCAAATCTTCATTTAAACACATTCATGAGAATTGACTTTTTGTGCATACCACCTTATTTAAAACTTAAGATAGTGTTATACTCGTTTCACAGATGATGAAAAATGAGACCAACAGATATTAAGTGACTTGCCCAGGACCCCAGAGCTGGTAAGTAGTGGAGACAGAATTAAAACTCAGGTGAATAGGGGTCTGAAAGCCATCTCCTTTCCACTCTCTCTCACTGGGCAAGCTGCCTTTACCTCATTTAACTGAATTTAAGCTCTCCTTAACCTTCACTGGCCTAGACTTTCAGTTTGAAGCAGTCATTAGAGCTGGTCTTTGACTCCCAAAATTCCAGTTTAATATACTCTACGGGTTCTTATTTTCACACTGTCAAGGACAGGCTCAGGCCAGCCTGAAAAGGGCACAGGAGCGCTTCAACATTATATATATATATGAGGTGTGTATGGGAACTCTCCATACTGTCTTCACAGCTTTTTTTGTAAATCTAAAACTATCACACAATAAGATATTTATATACAAAAGAGACAGAAGACATCATGAAAAGAACAAATAGCCAAAATCATGGGAGAAGTTCAGCAGAAGGAGAATTGTTAGGCCAGGTAGAGCACTGAAAAATTGGGAGGGGATTAAGTTCCCTGTGTTTTTGCAATTATAGAGCCCTCTCCTTAGCCCCTCCATCATCCCCTTCTTACCACGTGTGCCCTTGGTCTCACTTCCTCCTATTACTAATTAGGCTATTTTATGTGAATTTCAGCATGCAATATTTCATATTTAATAACCCTGCATCAGAAGAAATGGGAAGTCAAAGAGGCTGGAATTTATTGCCAGGTGTTCTGGAAAGCATCTGGGGCATTTATAGTGAACCCACAAAATTCCTCAATACCCTGAGGAATCTACAACCCACACTTTCAGGAATCCAATAAGTTTCAGCTGAGAATCCTATAAATACCACAGGACAAGGGCCATACCCTGATCAAGCTCATTCGCTGGATGTTCAGGAGACAGGAAGTTAACATTCAGGGGTAGCCATAATTGGCCTTTGCATTTAGCACCTTGTTAACATAAATTGAGGAAGTTCACACCTCTAATCTCTTGTTACTAATGTCAGCTTGCTAGAATCTGAACTCAGTGAGATGAGGTTGCCCTGCTAGGAAAGCTTTTTCTCAACAGGAGGAAAAGAATCTAAATGTTTTGACTGAGAGACCTGAAATCTGACAAGGGATGTATCGTAAATTTGGCGGGCAGCTTCCAAAGCTAAAGGTTAAAGTCAAAAGTCACTAAGGTTGTCACTCGGATTCTCCATGATGTTTGTCATTTCAAAACATTGCTTCACATTCTCTCTTTTCTTGTACCTTATATTAGAGCCAAACTGACTAATGTGATGCATCCAACTACAGCCTGTGTTTTCTCTCTTCTCTCCTTTGTTCATCATGTCAAGTATCATTTCCTCGTATCCTCAAAAGTCCAAATCCCACTACTCCCTAAAAATCCTATTCAGATTCATCCTCTTTTAAACATATCCAGGAGATTTAAATTCATGTTTCTCCTTAAAGTCTTCTTTACTCCTAAAAAAAAAAAAAAAAAAAAAAAAAGTCTTCTTTACTCCTTCAAAGATCACTGTTTAAGTCAGTGTGATTATTTTCTTTCACGTAACAAAATTTGATACCTTTGTTATTTATTTTTCCTTTGCAAAATGGCATGGTTTTTGTAGGCAGCTATCTCAAACTTCTCTATTCTAATGGTGTCTAAGATACTGCTAATATTAGTAATGCACTCCCAAAATGAAAGTCACCTTTTGTGAAGCTTCTTGTTAGAGGCGCTGGGATAGCAATTATTAAGTGATAACCTTTTAAGCCAGAAAAGAAACTTTCTTTAAAAATGCCACAGTTTGGGGGTGCCTGGGTGGCTGAGTTGGTTGAGTGTCTGACTCTTGATTTTGGCTCATGTCATGATCTCAGGGTCGTGAGATCAAGTCCCACATTGGGCTCCAATTCTGGGTGTGGAACCTGCTTGAGAGTCTCTCTCTCTCTCTCTCTGTCTTTCCCTCTGCCCCTCCTCTCTCTGCCTCTCTCTCTCAAATAAAACAAAATAATAAAAAAAATTAAAATCCTAGAGTTTAGGCCTTTATAAAGGGAGTTAGAATGATTATCTAAAAAGATATGAACAAGTACTTCAGGATTAAGAAAGGAGAGTAAGGCTGATCAACAGAATTACCCTCCCTAGCCAAGAATCTAATAAAATGAATAAAAATATTCATACGGTAGAAAGGAAGACAACTTTACTATCAGCAACCAAACATGGAAAAGAAAGCCGTCCAAGGCTTCAGAAATTAGAAGTTACAGAATGACACAGGGATTTATATATTAGTTTAGTGTCTACATTGCAGCAGAGCTGTTAATATTAAACATCTTCTTAATAAACTAGCAGAATTTCTTTTGCCATCACCCCAATATTTTGAAAAAAAAAAAACAAATTAAGTGGACATCCTTAAATTTCCACTATTTTTACTGATGAGCAGTGGATATGGTCTCTGGGAAACCTAGTAAAAGAAGGAGAGAGTCAAGGCTCCAAAGTTCCTCTGAATGGGGAAAATTCCAAAGCACAATGGTAACTATGCAATGAGAATGGATCATCCTTTGCAACTAGGAGAAATAGAACCTAATAAAGGACACCTGGCCAAATGTTTTTTTAAAAGAACAGACAATGTAAAAACACTGCACACTATTTTGGATGTTCTCTACGCCTCTAAGCCACAGAGGAGTGAACCGACCACCAAATATCTAGCACTCAAACCGCTCTTGGATGCAGAAAACAAACTAGTTCTGGATAAGTAAAGAAAAAATTTAATGTTCACAAAGTCACCAAGCAGCCCTGGGATTAGCAAAATCACAAAAGAAAATGGCATAGCAAACAATAAAAGGGAAAATAAAACACTAAGGAACAAAAAGACATTCTTCATCAGCGTTACACTTCACAACAAATACAATTGCTACATGAATTTAATAAGATAAAGTCTGAAAGACGAGAAGATAACCTAACAACAAATGATGAAAAAATATATTGAAAACCTAATGAGGGAAACAATATCACTACTGAATTGATACGTAAATTGGAATCAGCAAGGAATTACCAGAGCCAGCTGAAAAATCAAATGACAAACAAAAACACAAAACAAAACAAAAACCTTGGGGTACTCTGAAATAACACAGGCAAGAAAGGGGAAAAGTTTAGACCAATTAGACACATGATAAGAAAAAATGATATATTTGAAATAGAGAAAAATTCAAAAGTGACAAAGAAGAGTGTATGTTTTCAGAACTCACCTAGAAAAACATTTCCCTGAAATGAATATAGAACTAAATTGGCAGATACTAAGAATAGACAATATTTCAACAAAATGTGATAGAGACCAATCAGCGCCAATATGTATCAAATTTAAGTTATTGAACTTCAAATCCCCAAAAATTTTTTTCTTTAGTCTTTTGAACACAAAAAGCAAATTACTCACAATGTAGACATAACAAAGAAATTGTATAGTGAGAATATTATACATAATTTAATCAACTGAATCAGTGGAAAAATCGTTTATTGTTTTTATTTCTAATTTAGATTATTCATACCTATAAGATAGAAACTTAAGTGATTGTAATAAGTGGTATAACACATCTCATATACAAATATTTATAGAAATTTTGAAAGAAATTGAAGGTATTAGTAGGTTTCTGTTACCAGGTAACTTTTAATCAGTGAGAAGAGATGAAATATTGAAATAAAATGTGAAATAACAAAATGAACTCTTAATATCATGGTGGTTTGAGAAAGGAGGAATTTACCCTCTTTGAGTGGTCTCATAGTTGTTGATATTAGTGGCTTTTGAGTGCAGGGATGAAGGACGAGTAACACTTGGGAATGCAGTGATGGGGAGAAGGTAGTTCAAGTTGTGGGGTCAGCATAAGCAAAGGCATGAAAGTGGAAGTTGTCTGATTCGTTCTGGATCATGTAGGTCACATCAAGGTGGCACCAGTGAAAGGACAGGAAAAGGCAGTAACAGAAGAGTGGGTTGACACAATTTGAAGAAGGCCTTGTGCACTTTTTATATGTTACCCATTAAGCAGCATGAAACCATAAAAGCTTTTGGAAACAGAAAGGATATTTTAGTGTCTACTTTATAACCCATATAAAAGGTTAATATAGCAATAGCTTCTGTGATAGCTGAAATGACTTGACTACAGATCCTCCTATGCCCCCAAGTTTTATTTTTTTTCCTTCTTTGAAGACAGAGAAGAAATGCATGACTTTCAAAGGATGTCTTGAAACCACTTCTAACATTAGACATTCATTAAATATCTACCATGTGTGAGACCCTGTTCTCAGAATAGGATCAGTAAACACTCAGCATCATTTCCGTACTTATAATCCTGTGCTGTAATCATTAATGTTTATCAAGACAACCTTAAGTTTTGTAAGCTAAAATACTACCAGGGTTAGTAAGGTAAGAGAATCCATACGTTGGTTTAGACAGATTGTCAAAATGGTTAGGGGCCATAGACTAAGTCTCAGAAGTCAAGAAAATCCAATTACACTAAGCATCATATTTTCTAAGTAGTGTATTTTTCAGATTTCTACTCTAGTGAGTAAAGCACTACCCTAGTGCTTTACTACTTGGCTCCTTTTCTCCCCACCATGGTTGAGAGTATCAACTGCATCAATCATTTTCAAATGCGTACCCCCTACAGAAACGAACAAGTTCTTTTCTCCATGACCCGGTAGTTAGTATAATGTGTTGAAAGAACATTGATTAAATCTTAGAATGTTATTATTAGCTGTGTGGTCTTGGCCATGAGAATTAGCCTCTGGGACTGCGAGGTTCCTTATCTGTAAATAGAATACTAAGTAGACCCAGGGTTATTGTAAACATTAAGTGAGTTACTGTATAGAAAGGGTTTGCGGTGGCATATTGTAAATGCAGAATAAATATCAATCAGTCACATTTTCTCTTCCTTTGTCACTGATCTTGGAATCAAGAAACCTGAACCTTTTATGACTCAATTTCATAATGTGATCTTGTACAGACAATTAAGCAATTAGAACCTTTGTCTCTAATGCATTTCTTATGTTTCATCCAGCCCTGAAACCTAGGAGATAAATATGGTGTGAAGGTGTTGTTAAGAGTGGTTATAGGATGCAGGGGAATGAAATCACTTAATGCTGCTACCTGAACAACTCTGGATGTCTGTCTGCCGGACGCCTAAGATGTAAACCATCCCTTCCCAAAGAGTGAGGAAGGCTCACATGCTATGGAGAACATTGCCATTGTGCGTTGATGACCTTTACTCTTATTTCACTGCGGGTGACATTCTTCCTAAATGGCAAATTCACACCTTCAAATGAAACTCCTATGTGAACCACATGCAGAGACTTATTCATGTTGATCTGATCACTAGCTGGAGCTTGCACATACCAAATGCTGCAGTTTGGGTTCTTTGGGAAAGAATTATGTTGGAAAAGAACTCATCCAGAAGCTAATTAGAGAAATGGCAGGACTTCCACTTTCCCTTTCCATCTCTTTCCTCTTGCCTTTTTTATAGAGTCTGGAGAGTGGTGAGCCAAACTTGAAATGGCAAATGGTAGGAAGTGAGTTTGATTGCCATTTTGAATTTTTCCAACTCCCCTTTATCCTCTAGGATCATTGATGATATATAAATACAAAATTTGAGAGAACTCCATTACACATTGGTTAAAAAAATCAACTTGTGGTCTACATATGTGAATATTGATTTCAAATTTCAGCCAGGTTATATTTTATAGCCCAGTAAAGGAACGATCATATTGGAGAATAACGAATAGTGTAGAAGACTCTCCAAGTTGTATATTTTCTATTTAACTAGGTTTTCTGGCATTCCTGTCAAGTCTGGTTCTCATGAAAGATAATTTATTTCTTCATTGGGTGGCATTGAAATCTATTTAAGCAACTGTGATATGGATTTATACTCCACTGAACTGTCACTCTGATTTAAATCCCTTGGTCTTATATGGAGCTTGCTCAAAATGAAGATTGGGCGTGAAAATATTCTAGATAGAAACACTACTATATTAGGAGCATTATGAAGAGTCTTGCCACATTTTCTCTAAAATTAACCCTAAGCCTAAGGGTGCAGGGGAACATTATCACTTCAAGTTTATTTAGATCCATGAATTCAGTAAGGATGACAGCAACTTATTTCAAAACTAAAATATCATCAGCAAAGATCAACTCTGTTCCCTTGCCAAACAAAATTCCATTAACTAACTTAAATTGGACTTAATAACAATCACATAAACCAATTAGTTTCAATTTTTAACTCCATTAGCAGTATTATTCATCATGGCGTTGCCAGATAGAGCTTTGCTTCTTCAGACTTTCAATGGATTAAATAAATATAACCTAGGGTGCTAATTATATACTGATGATGCAGACACTTGAAGATGACTTCTCTTAATGCAGATAGAATTTTTCAGAAAATAACTTTTTAAATAAAATGTCCTTAGTCCAAGCTGCATTTTCTCATTTTATATTTTAAAATGAATGTGTGTCTCTAATATACAATTAGATCTACAGTGACCTGTGGGCTTTAGTAACAGTCATTCTTTTCCATGAAAATCCAGATAACCTTTATTTTTACATTCTCTACAAAAGCTATGGTTTTCCAGGTACTCTAATCTTGTGCAATGTTATAATCCTTCATGGTTCATAGAGGAAAAGTTTGGTCACCCTGTGGCTCGGGTGTTCCGATGCTGGAATTATAAGGAAGTTAATCATTCAGGACAATGCTCAGCTAATGGAGAATGGAAAGCCTCAACCAGTTGGATGAATGCACCCATTTTCTCCTCTAAGTCACTCATTCTTTACTCCCTAGGCAGTCAAGTCCCTAATGTTTAAAGTGATAAAGGACAGGGATCCCTGGGTGGTGCAGCGGTTTGATGCCTGCCTTTGGCCCAGGGCGCGATCCTGGAGACCCGGGATCGAATCCCACATCGGGCTCCCGGTGCATGGAGCCTGCTTATGTCTCTGCCTCTCTCTCTCTCTCTCTCTCTCTCTCTGTGACTATCATAAGTAAATAAAAATCTTAAAAAAATAAATAAAGTAATAAAGGACAAAATGCATCCTTGCATTGGATTTCCTTTTTTTCATCTCATGGTCTCATGGTCATTGGTTCTTTATTTTTTTTTCCTCCAGATTTCTGTCTCATATAAACTACCTCAATACAAATACTGCCTGAGGCCCTGGTTTTGGGACAATCCCAACATAAGTAAATAACTATATCCAAAAAGTAAAGTGTTAAATGTTTTACCCATATTTTCTCTAATTCTCACCACGGATTAAAAGCTATGTCTTATGTTCCTCATCTATATGTTAAGTAGATTAGGATTCCATGAAATTAAGCAGTTTGTCCAAAGTCCCATTGCTAATAGATAACAAGGTCAGTATTCCAAATACATATGTCTGACTGCAATAGAGCATGGCTTCTGCTCTACACTCTAGTGATGCTACAAGATATATTTCATTCACTTTTGGCTTGGTATTTTGGCAAACGCTTTCCTACTCTGCTCTCACTCTGAGCTTTATCTCTGGTGTTTACTCTTGATTTATTCTTTCCTGGGATGTATATAACCCCTGATTAGGATGGCTTATATTCCCAGAGAAGTCCCACCACTCCTACATGACATGGTTTAGATTCCAAGGCAACCAGTGCTTAGGGATTAAAAAAAAAAAAAAAAAGCTTGCCTTTATAGGTGATAGTCTCAAGTAAAGATTGACAAGGTCTGGTTTGCATTTTTGGCTCTGGTGAGTATCAGATTAGTTTTTGTAAAGATCACAAGCAGTTTTTTTCTCTCTTTAGATGTTTTTTCTATATTTCAATTTCATATATAAATTATTTTAGATATTATTTTTTGGGAATCTTTAATGAATGGAACATTACAAATTCACATGCATGGTATTTTTTCTCTAGATACAACAAAAAATAGGCATTGTGGAATTTAAAATTCTTTAAGTGCTGTCTGATGATTAACTTAAATTATGTACATTTTTTTATCTCTTTGAGGCCATGAAATTATATGTCATTAATTTACATAAACTGAATAAGTTTTTTTTTTTTCCCTCAAATTAGTAGCTAGGAGCAGCTGCAATTTATTGAGTCCTTTTCATGCATGTCAAAAGCACTGTAGTTGTGTTAAAACAATACCCAACACACATTCCTAAACTCATTTTCCTACCTCCACTAAATAGGAAGGAAATATAAGTACATTCCTATTCTTCTTTGTAGGAAAGCCATGTGACATAATTCTAGCCAAGGATACCTAAGTGGACATCTATTGATGTGGAATTTGCAGAAAGGCTTTTGCTATTTCTGATAAAAGGAATAGATAAGACTGGCATGACCTATCATTTCCTCCCCCCACCCTCCTTCTGAATATGAATTTGCTCATGAGAGCTTCAGCAGCTATCTTGTGCCCCTAAAAGACAGAGCAAGATCACATTTTCAATCACCAGAATAGTTACTAAATGCTTCTTGTGTATTTAAGACTGCGTGAAGCACTGCAGGGAGCGTAAAATAAGTGTTAACATGACTCTTGCCCTAAAAATATTGATAATGTATTTGTAGATGTATAGAAAAAAAGAACAAAAATGAGAATATGGTCAAAAAATTTTGTAATAATTGGGTGCCTTGGTAGATTCCAAAGGCAATCATATGCCCAAGGGAAAAAATTCAAAGATCTTACCAGTGCCAAGCACAGAGAGCTGGTATCATGATGGTTTTGGCAGGGGGTCCCACTGACAGGTGTGCTGATCTGGGGAACTGTCTTTCCTATAATCACGTTCCTCTTCAAGAAGAGCGCATTAGTCCATACCCCCATCACCCAATGAATAGCTCAAACAGATGGACTGTGCATTCCAGATCAATATCGTGGATCCATGAGAGGGAGGGCGTCTGAATTTAAGAAATGAAAAACACTATTATTCCCTACAATTGCTAAAAACTCAGAGAGGAACAATATTTTCATCCAAATTGTCTGGCTTTCATTGTACATATTAGAGCCAGACATGTAGTAAACCAGATGCAATTTGAGACTTGTGGAATTTATTTCTCAGCCAAGCAAGAAGCTGAATTAATAGACTTTTACTTTTACTTTTGTTGAAATGAGAAAGCTGAAGATTTTCCAGCATATTCTTACCAGATGGCATGCTCTATTGCCTACAATTTTGCTCCCTGCTGTGGATCGCCTCCATCTTGGTCTTGTCCAAGGTGCAAAGGAAAAAATACATATCTGCTTATTTGTATGGTAATCAAAACAGGAGACAGGGGAAAGATCAGCCTCCCTACCTCCAGTAGGGCTCGGCTTGACCCAGTTGTGCAATTCTTACAGACTCTGGTGAGATAAGATATGTCTTCCTAAAATTTAAAAGCAGAGAGTAGTAGTCAATTTTGGTATAAAATAAAGAAGAGGGATGTTTGATGGCTTAATGACCTTAATATAAGAGAATGTGTTGATAGTTATGAGGCCTCTGAGCGATGATGAGAAAGACTTAATATGTTTATCGAAACCAACTGAGTAAGTGCACCGTTTTCATGACAGTGTTTTAAACTGGAAGCATCGGTTTGTTACTCATATTTTCACATAGGACCTTTCAGAATTTGTGCATGTCATGAAAAGGGATATTAGAGACTAATCATCTTTAGGATTATAAATAATAGTAGAGATAAACCATAAAGGACTCTTAAACATAGGAAACAAACTGAGGGTTGCTGGAGGGGAGGTGGGCAGGGAATGGGATTACTGGGTCATAGACGTTAAGGAGGGCACTGATATAATGAGCCCTGGATGTCATAGGCAACTGATGAATCACCAAACTCTACCTCTGAAACCAATAATACCCTATATATTAATGAATTGAATTTACATAAAATAAACAAATAGTAGTAGAATCAGAAACATATATTGTTGAAAGTTATATTGAAGTCAGCCTAGACTAAAATCTCATATTTTACAAGCTTAAATAAGTGGTGCCGAGAAGTGAGAGGTTTATTTAACAAGTTAGAAAAGAAAGTGTTTATACGTTGAGTTGAAACTGAATTCTAATCCACCCTGATAATTGATCATTAAAAGTAACATATTTCTGATAATCTCTACAAACACACCAGTAAATACTTTAGGGATAGTTTTTCAAAATAGCTGGTGATATTTCAGGATGGTGCAGTTCCATTAACCCAAGCTCTGATCACGTTTGTATCTACTTCTACCTGTTTCTAGCTGTTCCTACATTGAGTTTCATGGCTAGAGACCATCTGCGATTTATTTCACTTTCCCGTGAAATGTGCACAAACACCAGCCTTCAAAAAGGAAGGATGCCATAATTCTTGAAACATAATTAGTATCTGGCCCAGCGTTTTAGGACATGTTCGCATACATCATCTTTTCTGAGCTCTATTATGCCCTTTCCCATTCCACGTCTGTGTGTGACTCTCCAGGTTTCGAAGTCCACGGGGAATGTTCCTTGTTGGTCGTTGGGTTATCTGACTGCCCCCGGCCAGGATGAGTCAGGGAGCGTGTGTCCTGATTCCTTTACAGACCTAGTGGAGGATGTCTACTTGCAACTATCCTCCCCATAGCTGAAATACATAAAACAGGAAGCGATGATTCCACAAAAGAGTATTCAGACTTAAGTCAGGGTAGAGTGATGGATCCCAGGATGTCACAAAAGGCAAATCAAAATCCACATTGATCCATCCCAGAGCAAGACTTAGGACTCAAACCCCTGTCTTCTTACCATTGTTCTCCGGCCATTTCAACTCCTCATTCTTCTTACAATCCCCTAACATCAAATATTTTCCTCTAAAAGCTCCTCTGGGCTTGAATTCTCATGTGAACATCTCTTTCTGTTTCTCTCTTTTTATATCTTATATAAGTTCAAAAACTCATTTCAGGTTGCGGTTTGCCGTGTGAGAAGTATCACATTTATCAGTCGAGTTTTCAGTCTGGTCTCTTAACTGATCTATAAATATTGCCTTGGATATGATTTTTCATATTATGCTCTCCTGTGTTTCCAAACTGCATTATCACGTCTGCCAGTTGTTTAGGGAATTCATTCTTGAGCAATGTCATATCATCAATATTAAAAGTGTACAAGTTAAGTCTTTTTTTTTTTTAAAAAAAAGGATTCAAGGCTTACTTTTTTATTACAGTCGTGATTCACTTCTTCCAATACTTTCTCGATATAGACATTAAATTAAAGTTAATTCTTTTTATTTTGTGCTGTGGGAGTACCCGTAGTTTGTAGCAATATTTATGGGGCAGAAGGAAGTGTTAGGTGTTAAACTGCAGAGGAAATTGAAGCATAGTGATTTATAGCTTGAGGGGAATGCATCGATGTCATCACACTGCTCCCTTATTTATAAATAAAAAGCCGAAGTCATCTCCTCCTACACTTGTTCTGTAGCCATTTTACCTTTCGGTCTCTTCAAATAAATAGATAAATGCAAAGTGATGGAATTTTTTAAAAATGTCTTTATTTTTTAGCTGTAGGTCTTAACTTGTTCTTACTGGTTTATTGAAGACAGAGGATACTATGTACTCTTCAGTCAAGGTCAAGGAGTCCAGACATTCTCTTTCCTCCTTCCCACATTCAGTATATCTTATAGACAGATCAACGCTCTTCATGTGACTGACTCTCCATGGATATTTACTTTTCTGACCACCAAAAAAGAGAAAAAAAATTAACCTCATTTGAATACAACTATGACAAAAGAGAGTCTTTTACAAGGAAAAATTGAATAAAGTGTTAGCTTTTTAGTAGATATGAATGCAACTCACTCCTCTGTGTATCCAGTATGATGGAAGCCACCTTGTGAAGTAGTCTGAATAGCCCACACTGTTCTAGAATTGTGCAAGAGCTTTTTCCTCCATTTGGCTTTCTCAATCAACAGACGGAAAATCTCTCACTCTCCTACATGCTTGGCTATTAAACTTTTAATACATTGCCAAAAAAATTTGTCAAACAAATAACCAGACATACCACAGAAAGCAATTTCTAAAATGATGAAGTCAAATCTAATCATGCTGATAGGTATGATGCTAGAATGGTAATACTGGAAGCTTTTGTGTGTGAAAGATTCCATGTCTAGCAAGCTTCAAGGAGTTTAAGAGTCATCTAAATATTTTTCCTGAATCCAAGTCACACCTTCTAAAATTCCAGGGACTTCTCATTCATTTCCCTGCATACACCCTTGTGAACAAATGCCCTGCTAATTGGAGGATAAGTAGCTTAGATTTCATTTATTTTAATCTCTGGTCCAGGAGGGAAAGAATTTCTTTTCTTCTTTTTCTTTTGCTTTCTTTTTTTTCTCTTTCTTTCTTTCTTTCTTTCTTTTCTTTTTTTTCATAGAAAGACAAAGGTCAGGTATATGCAATTCCCCAGAGAGGAAGGAGTTGAGAGTCCTCCAATCATTCTCTTTTCCTGAACCTCCTCTCCCACCTTCACATTCAGTGTGTCTTACGTTCAAGTCAACACTCTTCCGTGGACTGAGTCATCACTGACTGTTTTTTTGACCACCAAAAGAGTAACAGTTAGCCTCATCTGAACAAACCTGCAGCAAAAGAGAAGATGGAGAGCAGAGGAAGTGAGGAGGAGGAGGAAGAAAAAGGGGGGAGGAAGAGAAGAAGAAGAAATCTTCACCATACACATAAAAAAGGTTTTATTTTATAATACTCAGGGAAATTCACATACATCAAAAGGAAAAGGAAAATATCCCTTGAAATACTTCACATTGATAATGTTCCATATATATATATATATTTTTTTTTAATTTTTAGCACTACTGAGGTATAATTGAAAGATAAAATTGGACGATATCTAAAATACAGATTATATAAAAATCTTCCCTATCCATTCGTCCCCAGAGGGCCACTTAGGTTGTTTCCGTATGTTGGCTATTATTAATTATGCTGCAGTAAACAGGTGGGTGCAGGTATCCCTATGACACCCTACTTTGATTTCCTTTAAATACAGACCAAGAAGTAGGAGTGGCAAATCACATGGTGACTCTTGTAGTCGTACTTGTCAGTTTTTGAGGCGCTTCCATATGGTTTTCCACAGCAGCTGCACTACCTACATTCCCACCAAGAGTCTACAGGTGTCCCCCTTTTCTGCATCCTTGCCAACACTTGGCTTTTTGATGATAGCCATTCCGACAGGTGATATCTCATTATGGTTTGATTTACATGTTCCGGATGATTAGTGCTGATGAGCACCTTTTCATGTACCTGTTGGCTACTTGTGTGTGTCCTTTGGAACAATGTCTACTCAGTTTCTCTGTTCATTTTTTAATTGTTTTTGAAGATTTTATTTACCTATTTATATATAGAGAGAGAGGGTGGGGAGGGGCTAAAGGAGAGGGAGGGAAGAGGGAAAGACTCTCCAGCAGAACCCATCCCGAGCAGGGAGCCCTACACGGGGCTTGATTCCACGACCCTGAGATCATGACCTGAGATGAAACCAAGAGTCCGACGCTCAAGGGACTGAGCCACCCAGGCGCCTCTCTGTTCATCTTCCAAATCAAATTGGGTTTGCTGTTGCTGTTTTCGGTTTGTCTGAGTTCTTTATATATTTTGCATACAAACTCCTTTTCTGATGTTTGATCTACAAATATTCTCTCCCATTCCTTAGGTTATGTTTTCATTTTAGTATTTTTGTTTTTTTTTTGTTTTGCTCTGCAGAAGCGTTTTAGTTTTCTGTAGTTCCATCTGTTAATTTTTGCTTTTATTGCTTTGCTTTTGGTGTCATCTCCAAAAAAATTGCTGCCAAGATAAGTGTCAAGGAGCTTCTTCCCTATGTTTTTTTTTTCTTCCAGATTTTATGGTTTCATTTCTTATATTTATATCCATAATCTATTTCAAGCTATTTTCTGTGAGTGGTGCGAGTAGGAGTCCAATTTCATTCTTCTGCATGTGATTTTCCAGTTATCCTGTTTTCCCAAAACCATTACTAAAGAGACTATTCATCCCTCACTGAGCATTCTTGACTTCCCTGTTAAGTGTTAGTTGTCTGTATGTATGAGGATCTATTTCCATCACTTTCATTTCTGTTGCATTGGCATAGATATCTATTTTTATGGCAGTTTCATGATGTTTTAATTATGATAGCTTTGTAATGTAGTTTCAAATCAGAAGCATGATGCCTCCAGCTCTGTTTTTCCTTCTTAAGATTGCTTTGGCTATTCAGTTCCTTTTGTAGATCTATACAAATCCTACAGAAGAGTTTTTTTTTTTCTATTTCTGTGAAAATCGCTACTGGAATTTTAATAGGAATTGTTTATAATAGGTCAATTGCTTTAGGTAATATGGACATTGTAAAAATATTATTTCTCCTAATCCACAAGCATGGAATATCTTTCCACTTATTTAGGTCTTCTTCAATTTTATTCTTCAGTATTTTGTAGTTTTCAGTGTACAGATCTTTCACCTCCGTGGTTAAATCTATTCCTACGCATTTTAGTCTTTTTAATGTAATTGTAAGAAAGATTACCTTCCTAATTTATCTTTCTGACAATTTGTTACAGAAACAAGTGATTTTTTTTTAAATTTTGTATCCTGCTTCTTTACTGAATCTGTTTATTAGTTCTAACTGTTTTGGTGGAGTCTTTAGTATTTTCAATATATGTAATATCATCTACAAATAGAGACAATTTTATCTCTTCCTTTCTGACTCAAATAACTTATTTCTATTTCTTGACCAATCACTCTGGCTAAGACTTCCAGACATCCTTGTCTTATTATAAACTTAAAGGAAAAGCTTTCAGTTTTTCACCATGAGCATGATGTTAACTGTGTTAAGGTACTTCCCCTGTATACCCGGTTTGTTGAGAATTTTCATCATGAATGGATATTGAGTTTTGTTAAATGCTTTTTCTTCATCTACAAGTGATCATATGATTTTTATCTTTTATTTTGTTAAAGTGGTGTATCACACCTTCATTGATTTATGTCTGTTGAACCATCCCTGCATCTCTGGAATAAATTCCACTTGATCACAGTGTATGATCCTTTTGATGTGTTCTTTCCATCTGCTAATATTTGTTGAGGATTTTTGCACCTGTGTTTATCAGGGATATTAGACTATAATTTTATTTTCTTATAGTATCCTGTCTAGTTTCGGTGTCCGGGTAATGGCAGCCTTATAAAATGACTTTAGAAGTATTTCCTCTTCTTTTATTTTTTAGGAGAATTGGGGAAGAATTGGTGTTATTCTTCTTTAAATGTTTGATAGAATTCATCAGGAAAGGTATGTAGTCCTATACTTTTCTTTGTGGGGGGAAATTTTTGGTTACTGAGTCAATATCCTTAATAATAATTTGCTGGGATGCCTGAGTGGCTCAGTTGATTAAACATGTGACTCTTTTTTATTAAGATTTTATGTATTCATTCATGAAAGACACAGAGAGAGACAGAGAGAGGCAGAGATACAGGCAGAGGGAGAAGCAGGCTCCATGCAGGGAGCCCGATGATTCCAGGACCCTGGGGTCATGCCCTGATCCCAAGGCAGATGCTCAACCACTGAGCCACCAGTGCCCCAAACATGTGACTCTTGGTTTCAGCTCAGGTCATGATCTCAGGATCCTGGGGTCAAACCTGTGTCAGACTCTGTGCTCAGTGGGGAGTCTGCTTGAGATTCTCTCCCTTTTTCTTCCTCCCCTCTGCCCCATTGCACAGTCTCTCTCTCAAATAAATAAACTATTTTAAAAAAATAATAATAATTTGTCTATTCATTTTCTATTCATTCATGATTCAGTCTTGGTAGGTTTTATGTTTCTAGGAATGTACCCATTTCTTCTAAGTTGTCCAATTATTTGATGTATTAATTGTTTGTAGGATTCACCTACAAACTTTGCATTTATTCAATACAAATTATAATGTCTCCTCTTTCATTTGTAATTTTATTTATTTCATATCATCATTTAAAAAGTTGTGACAAAGAGGCACCTGGGCGACTCAGTCAGTTAAACGTCTGTCTTCAACTCAGGTCATGATCTCAGGATCCTGGGATCAGCCGTCCATCAGGCTCCATGCTCAGTAGGGAGTCTGCTTCTCCCTCTGCCCGCCTGCCATTTTTGTTCTCTCTCTCTTGAATAAATAAAATCTTTATTTTTTTAATTTTTATTTATTTATGAAAGCCAGAGAGAGAGAGAGAGAGAGAGAGAGAGAGAGAGAGGCAGAGACACAGGCAGAGGGAGAAGCAGGCTCCATGCACCGGGAGCCCGACGTGGGATTCGATCCCGGGTCTCTAGCATCGTGCCCTGGGCCAAAGGCAGGCGCCAAACCGCTGCGCCACCCAGGGATCCCAATAAAATCTTTAAAAAAAACATTAAAAATTGTGACCTATACATACAAAAGGATTTCTAAAACACACATATACATTCATGCATATGTAAACATGAAATTTGATAAAGAGGTTAAAGTGAGGACATCATTAATACTGCTGAGTTTTTAGAAAAAATACAATTTGGTGAGTATTTGGAAGTCATGGAGACCCCAACCCAGCTATTTTCTCCTCCTTCTCTTACAAGCAGCTCCTATTCTGAAATTTATATTGAAATCTCCTGGATTTCTTGCTTTTCTTTATAGTTTCTCATTCATGTATCTATTGTAAAAATACAGTTTAGTTTTCTTGCAATTTGGATTTATATAAATAAAATCACATGGTATATATTCTTTTGTAACATGATTCTTTCACTCAGTGTGTTGTTGAGATACATCCCTGCTGAGGAATGCATTTGTGGTTCAGTTATTTTCATTATTATATAATAGTCCATTAATTACTTAACGTAGTTTATTTGACCCTTCTACTTTTGGCAATGTTTTGAGTTGTTTCAACTTTGGAAATATTATTAACATTGCTCCTATGTTCAGCCTTATGTATGCATCTTGTTATAAATGTGTACACAGTTCTCTAAGAGTAAAAACACTAAGTCCCAAGGAATGTCACAATATATCTACATCACATTCTATATTACAAAATATTGCAATTTATCCTTCCATATACTTATGTACTTCCATAATTAGGGTAGGAGAGTTTTGTTGCATTTCCTGGTTATTTTCCCAGTTTTAATTTTTGCTAGTGTAATCATCTGGTTTTAATCATATGCCCTGATTGCTACTAGGGCTGCACATTCCTTCTATAGCAACACCACTGTCATGTATCAAGTGTCATCAGAGATTCATGAATTTTTACTTCTGTAAATTGCTTCTTTAGATTTTTCTGTTTATTTTCTGCTGGACTTTTTGCTTTCCGTGCATTTATATATAATTGTTTTTTTTCTATATCATGAATATTAATTCTACTATAAAAATGCTTTCATCAGAAAATAAAACCTCACATTTTAAATTATTTGTCTCAGAGCTTTATTGGAACTCCTCAGATTTTGGGGCACCTGGGTGGCTCAGTTGGTTGAGCATCTGCCTTTGCTCTGGTGATGACCCCAGAGTCCTACGATCGAGCCCTGCTGAGCGCGGAATTCTGCTGACCTGGAAGCCTGTTTCTCCCTCTCCCTCTGCCATTCCCCTTTGTTTGTGCTCTTTCTCTCTGTCAAATATATAAATAAAATCTAAAAAAAAAATTCTCAGATTTCTGTAAAGGCCCTTATTCTAACATTTAGAAGGTTCTCCTTAGTACCACAGAAAGCTATTTTTCAAGACTAAAATTATTGTCCATGGTGTTCCTGTAAAAATACTCTTATTATTTTTTGCAAAATAAATCTTCTATTTTATGTTCTCCAGAGAGCACTTGACTACTTGACTTGTGTTCATCTGTCAAAAATCAACCAATGCATCAAGATATATCTTGACTTTGGTCTTCTCCAAATCCTATCCTTGAGTCTCGTCTAGAAATAAGTTCTTATTTTCCCACTCTGCTCCCACATCTTTCTTTCTTTCTTTCTTTCTTTCTTTCTTTCTTTCTTTCTTTCTTTCTTTCTTCCTTCTTTCTTTCTTTCTCTCTTTTTTTTCCTATTTTTTTTTGTTCACGAGCAGTAAAGGAATACTAATGTTTTGTTTTTACCCATTAAATGTCAGGCCTGGGGGCACGTAGGTGGTTCAGGGCTTGAGCATCTGCCTTCAGCTCAGGGCGTGATCCCGGGGTCCTGGGATTGAGTCCCACATTGGGGTCCTCACAGGGAGCCTGCTTCTCCCTCTGCCTGTGTTTGCCCCTCTTTCTCTGTGTCTCTCATTCTCTCATGAATAAATAAATAAAATCTTTAAAAAAAAATAAATGTCAGACCTGATTATTTTATTTAGTTTTTTTTATCTTTATGAAATGAAGTAGTAGGATGTATACTAAAGCACATTTTATAAATAACAAAACTGAAACATATCTAGTAGGTTATCTACCAAACAGAAACAAACTTTGGGTAATTATGGTAAAACTAAAGTTTACATTTCTTTCTACCTAATGCCATTACTTGTGCTCTCTCTATTGCTCCATCACACTGAGAGGTAGCCTATTGTGCCCTTCTACATATGTATTTATCTATAGAGAGACATAGCAAGAGCACTGGAGAGAGAATTTCTGGAGTGGTTGAATAGTGGCTCTTAAAAAGGTATGTCTACATCCTCATCCTAAGAACCTTTATGTGTGACCATATTTGAAAAAAAAAAAAAAACAATGGGTATAATCTTTGCAGGTATAATCAAAGACCTTAAAATGAGATCATCCTAGGGGATGAGGTTACCTGGCTGGGCCCTAAATCCAATGACAAGTAACTTTGTTAGAGACAGAAGTAAAAACACAAGAGATGAGAAATCCCTGTGAACATGAGGGGCAGAGATTGGAGTGGTGCACACTCAAAGCATGCTGACAGCCACCAAAATCTAGAAAACACAAGAAAGGATCCTCCGCTATAGACTCAGGGGGTACAGTCCACTGCTGCCACCTTGATTTCAGAGTTCTGTCTTCCAGAACAATTTTTATTATTTCCTATTATTTTTAAGTCTCCCACTTTGTAGTAATGTGGTACAGCAGCCCTATCTCCTATATTAAGAAACTAATATACTGGGATTTGCAAACTTTTTTGCCATGTAATCTAGAGCAAAATATCAAAGCTCTCTGGGCATCAGTTTTCTATCTTAAAAATGAGGGTGAAAAGAGCAATCCAGTCGTCTTTATAATTATATCATTTAATAAATTCAAAGTCCTTAAACACTGCATGGTTCAAAGGAAGCACTCAAAACATCACAACCATTTTTATTACTGATTTATCATACTGTCAACTAATTTTAAACACTTAAGAACAAGAACTAAAATATGAGTATCTTCATATTCTGATAGAAGAGCCTAACACTATTCCCACAGAAAACATTTACCAACCTAAAATAGAGAAGAGTTGGGATCCATCAACCAATTACACTGCTCCATAGCAATGTTAGCAATATGTCATTAAGAAAATAATGATGATCTGAAGTGAGACTACAGCTTAATAGTCATTTAAACATTTAAGAAAACATTTTCCTGATAATTGAATAATGCAATGTATTTTTAAAAACAAGATATGAAAATGCAAAGTAGACTTTATAATTTCACCAAATGGAAGATCTTTTAAAAAACATTTTTGGAGAATCACTGAAAATTAAATATGGTTCCCTACTCTTAATTGCTTTAACTGTCCTGCAATTATCAGTCTTTGACAAATCAAATTCAACATTTTGCATCCATATTACTTCTCAGATACTCCCAAAGTAGCTTGAGTACAGCTGTCCTCCTCTGAATGAACTTGAGACCGAGACTTTTTTCCTCACCAACCAGTCGGAAGCAGCCCTGGTTTGAGGGCTGTTGTCACAGCGCAGATTACATCATCTGTTCATCTTGGCTAGCCCTCATAGAGTCGGGATGTTTTGGAGGTGTCTCTTTGGCTAGAATTTCTTGTTTTACCTATTAAAGTACTTTGTTACCAGCAAGTCTGCCACTGTATTTCTGGGCTCCACCCAAGGAGCTTGAATATAAAGCCTTCTTGGCTGGCAAACAAGAAGCATGGGAGAAAACTGTATCCGACAGGACTCTACCAGCCTAGACAAGGGGGAGCTGCCTACATGGATTAGGAATCCTTCTTCCTGGTAAAATTTCAACAAACCAAATCATATAAATAACTATTTCAAAAATCCAGCCATTATCCCTATTTTCACACTTCTATCACTAGAGCTAGTCTATTATGTATCAGAATGTTATCAAGGACACTTACTTAGTCCAAGATTAAATAAGAATATCTGGAGATAAATTCTCTACATTCAAATCTTGGCTTCATTATTATTTGCGAGAACATGAGCTAGTTACTTTACTTCCGTGTTATTCCTTTCCTTTGTCTGTAAAATGCGTTAATAAGAGGACACAAAACACAACTTTGCAATTAAGATTCAAAGAGTTAAGGAATGTATGCTGTGTAAATAGGTAGGCAACATATGTCAGCTCCTATTGTAATAAATATTCATCTTGAAGGGAAGTTTAGAAGATAAGTTTATACTTAACCGGCTCCAGAACAGGAAAAGCTGTCCTTTTCAGGAATGACCATTCTTTTTCAAAATGGTTCACTTTAACATAGATGCAGCTAGAGTTCATAAATGAGGTCTCTAAAAAGGCAAATAAATAGCACCCATTTTCCTCACAAATGGTTGGAACCAATTGTGATATAATACAAAGATGGGCACTGAGGTGGGCACTTGACGGGATGAGCACTGGGTGTTATTCTATATGTTGTCAAATTGAACACCAATAAAAAATAAATTTATATTTTAAAAAAAAGTATGTCTTCTGGCAAAAAAAAAAAAAAGACTCCCTTATAAAGACAAAGAGAGCGGATGCATTCCAGGCTCTCCATTCTCTAGATGTCTCCTTGAAGTAACAAACACCCCAAGGGAAAGACTGAGCCTGCAGAACAGCCCAAACCAGGTCATGCCTCCCGCTAGCCTTGATGAGGATGGCCTAAGTCTGCCCTGGCTGATAACAAAAATAGCATCAGCTGGGTGGCTTAAACAGTCAACCTTTATTTGTCACAGTTTTGGAAGCGGGCAAGTCTAAGATCAAGACAATGGCAGAGTCAGTGTCTGGTAAGGGCCCTCTTCCTGCTTCATAGAAAACCATCTTCTTTCAGGATCCTCACATAGTAGCAGGGGCCAGGCACCTCCTGAAATCTCTGTTATAAGGTCACTAATTCCGTTCATGAGGGCTCTACCTCCATGGCCTAATGATCTTCCCAAAGGCTCCACCTTCAGATACCATCACATTGAGGATTAGGTTTCAACCTACTAATCTGAGGAGGACATAGACATTCAATTTATGGAAGATGGGACCAAAAGTCATTAATGTGCGCACTGTACACGCAAAGCCTTTGATAGAATTGTTCAACATAATTTCGAAATGTGAACCAATGGCTGACATTCACCAACCAGAAAACTCTTAGCACCTCAGTAAAAACTTGGGGGTGTTGAGATTTGTGAATGAATAAAGAGCATTATGAATCAGGAACTTTGGGGAAAAAAAGCTTCCAAGAGTTACACTGTGGTGGTCATACAAGAGCATTCAGTGTGACATTCTAATAGTATTTTCACAAAAGCTCTTCTATTTTGTAGACGCCAAACTAATGCTTGAAGGTAGAGAGGGAATTCTTTCAATTAAAAAAAATTATCAAAACAACTGGTTTATCTAACTAATGGGCTAAAAGATACTTGAAATATTCTAGACCATGAGCTACTAGATGTAAGTCTTTGTCAGCTGATGAAGAGAATTTAGAATTAGACATCCTGGGTTTCAATTCTGGCTCTGCCTGTTATTAGCTGTGTGACCAGTTTCCAAGTACAGCGACCCTGCGGTTTCCCCAGAGGTTTCCATACATAAGATAGTGGCAGTAGCACCCATCTTAAAGGATGATGCAAAGTTTAAACGAGTGAATAAGTGCATTACTTAGAAGAGTATCTAGCACATAGTAAGTGCTTAATGTTTACTACTCACAATGTTACTCTTAACATTGTCTCTTTTTTCTTTTGTAGCCTCTGCAGTGACTTGCACATACCAAATGTTTGACGTTTCATGGAAATATGAACCCAAACACTTTACCAAATATTTTAGCATTATATTTCAAGGGCTTATTACATAAGTGTGATGGAAGAAATCTATAACTGGACAAACCTCCATCAATGCAAGCAATCGGTAACTCAAATTTTCATTTAGGTAGAAAGGAAACTGCTGAAGAAAAATTTATACAAAGCAGTGGGCCACCTGAAGGTTTAGAATTGATTTATCGGAAATATATTGACAGGCATTTAATAGAGCTTATTGCCGATGTACTGAAATGGTGCAGTCGTAGCAGTCACCTAGGTTACAGAAAAAAACCATCCCTTTATGGAAGCCCGGACTTCATTTAGAGGAACAATGCCAATGAATTCATCATTTTTAAACTGTAAAAGTGATATCTGAATGTAAGACAGAGGGGAGAAATTAACATGGACCACATGCCAACCCTGTGCTGGGAACTGCATTAAACACTTTAGGTATTCAATCTTATTTAATCCTCACCACCACCCTGTGAGGCAGGTATAATTATCCTTTTCTTTTCTTCTTTACAGATGAGGAAATAGACACTCCAATGTTATGTGAATTTTCAAGACCAGACAACGAGTATGTGAAGGAGCTGGAATTGGCACTCACAGTTATTTAACTACAAATATCTTGCTGTCTTGCAATCTTGGAAAGAAAGATATGAAGAGAGGTAAGAAAGGAAGAGCTGTTCTTCAACTCAAAATGAACTTTCTGCTTCAGTAAAATTGTGCCTATACATGTAATGATATTTAACTAAACATGGAAATGTCATATTTAGGAGAATACAAAAATAAAAATGAGAATTCATGTGCATTGTACATGCTATTTTATGATTTTTAGTACCATTCTAGAAGAAATTTCATCAGCTGGAATTTAAAATATGAAGGCAGCTGAGAATTCCCATAAAGATTAAGGCATAATAATTTGAATTCCACTCAATGATATGTACTCTTTTGAACCTATTCTGCTATTCCTTAAAATGAAGTCAGCATCTAGATTGCTACCTGGCAAACCACAGTGCTGGTGTTCTCCGGAGCTTGTGGGGCAGGTAAGCTTGTGTTGCCAAAAATGCTTTTAGAAAAAAGGTAAAAATAAAATGCGGCTGAAAAGATTGCATCAAATACATAATTTCTAGATGCAGTTATGTAAACTGTATAAATATTTTAATACTGTGCCCACATACTGTAAAAGGTGTGGAGAGAAAGTAGCCAATTTCTTCTGAGCAAACTTAACCTCACAGACAGCCCTCTACTATCAACTCTGATTAATCATATTTCAATTCTCACTGCCCAGATTTTATTATTTTATTTATTCATTTATTTTTTACTGCCAAGATTTTAAAACTTCCTCTTACTCATATCATCAATATGAATTTTCTGATAAATGTTATGTTGTGATCAAACAAGCTTCTTTTTAGAAAGCTTGGTAGAAAAGGTGTAGGAGGTGTTACTCTCAGGTGTTACTGTCACCTACTGGTCATCATCTCTCAGGAATCCCCTTCCCTTGAGTGGATGTATGGTCTGTGACTTGCTTCTAACCAATGAAACAGGGTGACAGCAAGGAGACGTATGTGATCATGTGTAAGTGGGCACATCGCAGAAGTTGGAACACCCATCTTCCTGATTCTTTCTTGCTAGCTTTGAGAAAGCAAACATTTTAGGAGAATTCACATGGTAAGCTACTGGCAAAGGCTTCTGGATGGCAAACAGCAAGAAACTGAGCATTCGGTCAAGCAACCTTTTGGGAATTGAATGTTGCCTACAACCACATGAGCCTGGATGGTTGTAGATCCTTCTCCAGTCGAGCTCAGATGAGACTGCAGCCCTAGCTAATGCATTGAATGTGGCTTTGTGAGAACCTGAAGTAGAAGGCTCTCCCAAATCAGGCCAGATCTGTGATATTATAACTGTACTTTGACCGAGGCACTAAGATTGGGGTAATATTGTTCTTCAGCTATAGATACCAACTGGATATTGCATATCTGTAGGCTCTCCATTTTAATTTTTTTAAATCAACACTTATTATTAAGTACCTACCATATGCTAAGATTCATCCTAGGGTAAGCATATGGTTCCCAACCTGAAGAATGCTTATTCTTTTGGAAAAGAACAGACGTGTGAGAAGCAAAGTATAATACCTATCTCACAAGATTATAACAGCAAAGAAATGAGACAATGTGCATGAAAACACTAGCAGTGTGCCTGACATATAATAATTATTAGTGCATTTAAAGAACATTTTGTTTGTTTGTTTTACATTGAATGGTGTGACTGTGAGGTCTTTAGGCAAAGAGCCAACAGTGAGAAGCCCACCAACAGGTGGGGAGATATAAAAGGCCTGGGTGGACTTTGCCAAAAAAAAAAAAAAAACTCATATGATAGTAGGTAAATCTGGAAGATACAGAGTCACAGAAGTCCTACATTAGAACAGTTAGGAGGAGGAAGATATGGAGTAACGATAATGCTAGAAATATAGTTTCTGTATGGTAAAAGAGGAAAGGTAGGCAATGATTTTTAATTGTCCAAAGGACTAGATCCTAAGCCAGAAACAATCTCACAAACTAAAAAACCTAGTTCTCTAGTTACTGCATTTAAAATATATTTGTTACCTTTAAAAATTTGCCCATATCATTCCACTAAACTAGAAAATATTCAGTTAAGAATTATGTCATGTGGGGCACCTGGCTGGTGCAGTCAGTACAGTGTGTGACTCTTGATCTCAGGGTTGTAAGTTCAGGCCCCACACTGGGTGTAGAGATTACTTAAAAATAATAAAATATTTTAAAAATAATGATGTCATCTGATCTAAAACATTGAATTGTGCTTGAAATTCAGCTGTGACTTTCCTTGGTAGCTGCTAGCAGATGCATTTGTGCTTAATAAATCTATTGCCAATTAATTCGTTATTATTAGTGATTCCCAATTATGCTTGGGAAATTTATTTTCAATTCATAGTATTGCTGGCTATGCCCAATTATACTCGGAAAGTCTATTGCTAATTCATTGCTTATTATGAATTGTGTTTGAGATTTCAGTTATAGCTGTTACCAGATATGGTTACGCTTGGGAAATCAGTTGACAAGTAAATCTTAAAACCATGCTCAGTACTATATTCTAATGACTTTTTTGTTGCTCCTTAACTGGAATAGTCAATTTAGCCAATTAACAGAAGCTTAGAAATAACACGATATTGTATAAAACCGGGCAGGATTTATAGCAATGGATGTGTTACTTGAAGCAGCCCTTCAGATGATCGTAGAGCCACGAGCCTCGATGAGATTAGAGCAAAGAGAAATCAGGGAGAATTTAGACATATCACCATTCGAGACTTAAAAAAACAAAAATCTTTTTACTAGAATAGTCATAGAACTTATCATCCAAACTGGGGCACTTGTGAGAATGAACAAGTTAACATCGAGATGAGATCCTGGGTGAGCTGACCGACGGAAGGCACGACAGTCACAAGGACACGGGACCATATAGTCATCTTTCCTACTCTTCAATGTTAACAATTATTGTTTTTAGTCCCATCTTTGGCCAGCAATGATTTTCTGTTGTTGTTCATGTTAAATTGCCTTATAAATACACTAGTGGTAGTTCTGAAAGGGAATGATGTGAGGTTAGAGATTCCCTAGCTTATTTAAGTAATAGTAATAATGACAATAATGACAACCATACATCTGTTTGGTGCTTTATAGGTAATAGTTTTAAAGGAAACTTCCAGTGAGCTCATCATGTATGATAATAATTTTATGACTTATGGGTTCACTCATTTAATGAACACTCATTGAGTATCTTCTAGGTGCCAGGCACTCTTGTAGTTGTCAGGTATACAGGGACGGATGAGGTTCCTACACTCTGAAGCTTATGCCTCGGTGGAAAAAAAAAAAAACTATTTCACTAGAACAAAACTAACCAATTAACACCAATATTGAAACATTTATTCCAGACTTATTAGTGCCTTATGCCTACTAACTGAGCTCAACAGTTGGTCATCTTACCAATTATTACTGCCATTGTGGAGATGAAGAAACTAATCCTTAAATTTACCAAGCAGAGCCTTGAATCTGTAGCTTGTGTCCCTGTCCTGGATTGTCACAAGACAGGGACACAAACTTCTATTGTGTTGGAGCCAACATACATTTTGGATTCTTTTCTCTATAGCAATTCACCTGCCTTTGCTAAAACAGAAATCTTCTGTAGATGCCTTGCAGTTATACAGCCTCTTTGCCCTCCCCCGCCTTACTATTAATCATGGCACATTCTTCTTCTTTGAACCTTGACGCAGCTCAAATTCTTTCAAAACTCAGTGCTACCGACGGCCAATGCCAACGGAATAAAATGATGACACGAAGTGAAACCCGGAGTCATCACAATAACTCCTGCTAACTTACAGATGCAGGAATGGAGGCCTGGAGAGGTGATGACACTTGACCTACATCACCTGGGACATGAAGCTGGACATAGACGTTGGGGCCATCCGTCTACTATAGCAGGCTGGAACTAATATTGAGAGGTAAGTGAAATTTACTGTCTAAAATTTTAGGATAACCTTTTAGTTGAAAATATATTGGAATATCATCTACTCTGTATTCTGGAATGCTATTAAAATCAATTTTTTTTGCCATGGATAAGAAGTAGGTCATATTTTACTAAAATTAAGGTACCGTTTTAATAGGACTTAAATGCATCAAGTATAGCTTGAAATGATGTTGGAGTGACAGGATCTAAAGTAAGTTTTGGTAGATGGAGTTTCTTTTAAAATTATTTGCAGTGTTACAACTTTAGTTTTGTTACATTAATGGAACTTAGAATAATAATAAAAACTTAATAATAACTTGGCACATCCTGAGGATTCAATATATGATAACTGCTACATTCAATAGTACTTTTATTCTATTATATTTTCAAGAGAATAGAGGTTAAGAGAGTGGGGTCTACTACCACACTACATGGGTTTAAATCTTGATTCTAGAGGCGCTTGGGTGGCTCAGGAGTTGAGCATCTGCCTTCGGCCCAGGGCATGATCCTGGAGTCCCGGGATCGAGTTCCGCGTCGGGCTCCCTGCATGGAGCCTGCTTCTCCCTCTGCCTGTGTCTCTGCCTCTCTCTGTGTCTCTCAAGAATAAATAAATAAAATATTAAATCAAACCAATCAATCAATCAATCAATCAATCAACCAATCTTGATCCTACCAGAAACTCTCTGATATGGGGTTGTTTCCTCTACTGACACATCAGGAAGTTGAAAAAATACCACATACGTGTATTCAGAGAATTGAACAGATGCTGTATATGAAGTGCTTACAACAATGACACACAGCAACAATTCAATTAATGTTTGCTCTTGTTAATATAAGGGAAGTGCGAAGGAAATCTTTCTTCAAGGTTGTTGAAGTAGTGCAAAATCAACTATAATTTCTGTCACATATATTTCAGTTTAGAAAATAACCAAGCGAGCAAATATGCTAAAATCAAATAAATGATTGAAATGCCTTTTGATGTATTATTAACATGGAATACTTGTGTTCTTTGTAAACACTTCTCACCAAAGGGAAAAAGGAAATTTCTAATGCCTGAAGAGGACTTCTGTTTGGGGGAATTATAAAACTCTTATTTAAAGCCTGTTTTTCCTGGGATGCCTGGGTGGCTCAGTGGTTGAGTGTCTCCCTTGGGCTCAGGGCGTGACCCCGGGGTCCTGGGATTGAGTCCCACATCAGGCTCCCTGCATGGAGTCTGCTTCTCCCTCTGCCTGTGTCTCTGCCTCTCTCTGTCTCTCATGAATAAATAAAATCTTAAAAAAAAAAAAGCCCACTCTCCCAGTTCCTCACTGAAACTTTGAAGGCTGGGTGATTTCTGTCTCATTCATCATAGTACCTAAGGGATCCATGTCTCTCCCTTTCACTGGCAGCATATATGTTTGAATAAATAAATGGGTTGATGCCCATGCTCAAGTCATCATATCTATGGCAAACCTTAGTCTTCTCATCTATAAGACGGCAATATGAGCTCCCATCCTGGCTGCATATTACGTGGAGTGCTCTAGATGACTTACATCATCACCCAGCTCTAGCAGGAGGCATGTGGCTGTTTAAACTCTACACCAAACATGGCTTTGCCTGATGTTTTATGATTATCAGAGGTAAGTCTCACAGTTAGATCATGGGGTAAGTACTTTTCTAAGTTAAAACTCTTCTGTTTGCTGAAAAACAAAATCACTTTGAATGACCCTAGGCATAAGAGGAGAATGTATTACTTGACAGTCTTGTCTCATGGACCCCAAGGGCAGCAACACGCATAAAGGATTACAACCAACACACAGAAAATCATCCAGCCCCCAGGCACCCTCTATTTCAGTCTCTCTGGGTCTCTCACAACCATCTATCCCTGAATATTCATTGATTATTTTTTCCCTATCTCTTTAGATCATTTCTCTGCTTTCCTTGTACACATGACAAAAGATGGCTGCCTGATGCCCGGTCAGCCCAACAGTCAAGCCAGACTAAGTGTAGGCCCCAAACTAAATTCTAACCTCTCAGGAATGAAAGTGGGTTGGCTCAGCTTGGGACAGAGGATGCATTTGTAACTCCCAGAAGCCGAGATCAAATACCATCAGTCCGAGCTCGGTCTACACTTCATGTTGGGGGAGGTAGCATGGTCAGCTCTAGGGGGAACAGCATCATCGTGGGCTGGATGTTGCCCTATTGGATTTTAATATCATTATGATATTCATATTATATATATAATATATATTCATATTGTACTTATATATTTTATATATATATAAAATTAGACAAGGGTCAGAGAGTTTGAGTGATTTGCTCAGAACCGCAGAAAAAGCAAAAACCTATATTCCAAATACTGTCTTTCTGACTCTTATAAACACTTTTCTGTGAGCTTGCATCCCATTGAACGTGAGACCTCTGATCTTCTAACTTTTCTGTATTAATCTCTAAGGTGCTTTTAAACTTTTTGGCTTACTCTGACTAATGCCTAATTCTGGTGTCTATTAAGCTATAAACATTCTGAAGTCTACATTTCCATTTCTCCTGTTCTTTTCAAACCTTTCCTTTTTCCCCAAGCACCACAGAACTAAAAGAAGCCTACTTTGTAGAATATAGGCCTCAGGAGGAGAGCAGTTTTAAGAACATTGGGTAGCAAAATTCTTGCAAACTTTTGATGTATATTTTGAACACAGCTGCCTCTGGAACTGAATGCATTATGGTTTGGCATTTTTTTTCTTCATCTCTAAGCATATTAGAATAAAAATTTTAGGGGCACCTGGGTGCTCAGTCAGGTGGCTCAGTCGGTTAAGCCTCTGCCTTGGGCTCAGGTCATGATCCTGGGGTCTAGGATGGAGCCCTGGGTGGGACCTGCTTCTCCCTCTGCCCCGGCCCCTCCCTGCTGCTTACTCTCTCTCTCTCTCTTTCTCTTTCTCTTTCTTCTCTCTCCAATAAATCAATAAAATTTCTTTTTTGAAAAAAAAAGAATATAAAGTATTTTAAAATGGCATGAATCCTCAAGACCCTTCTCTGATAAGTAAAAATAATAAAAATGATTTTTTTCAATAGAGAATGCTATCTATGTGAATATTTAAAGTATTCATTAATGAGTTGGCCTGAAAATTCTGTCCTCCCAGCACTGACTTCAAGCTAGTATTTCCACCTGGGTTACCTTAGGATGATTACATTATTATGATTTTTTTTGTGTGTGAAGAAATGGATAACCTCAGATAACAGATCACTGAGATCAGTTCAAAGGCTATGATTAAAAAGAGAAATTGAAATTCAAATTTATTGTACGTATCCTTGCGTCTTTTTATTAGCTGACTGCATGCAATTGGAAAGGAAGATATTAATCAAAAAATAATTACCATGACAGAAAAAAAAAAACTTTATCTTTTTTTTTTTTTTTAAAGATGTTGAGAAGAAAAAAAAAAAGTTAAATGTTAGCAACCCAGCAGTTTGGAAACTTTGCTAAGGCTTTGAAATTTGAATGTGAACTGTAGGAGACCATTCAGAAAAAGAGTGAAATAAGCAGGTTTCATTGTATTTAATTTGGCCTTTTAAATGTAACATGATGGAACTTGTAACCTAGAAATATTTTCTTAGGTATATTCACTAGGGAAGGAAAGCATAATTACAGCTGTTCAGACTTCATGCAAACCAAATTGGCGTTATGGACAATTAATCTTTTGAAACTTTAAGATAGCTCTGTAATTTCTCACTTTTGTAGAAAGTAAGAGGAAGGCAACATATATCAAACTTTAGTCAGTTGGCCAGAAGTTTACTTAATCGACAATATAAGACAAAGCGTCGCTAAATTTTTATTACATTGGGACAACCCATAATTCACAATAGTCTATATAGTCCTGAGCATGCATAGTTATGTCCTGACTCTTACCCACCTAAAAGAGTAATAAATTGGGAATTGGGCTTTTTCCTTTTTCTTTCAGTATTCGTTTGACTGAAATAACTCACTAAAGGATCGAGATTTCTTAGAATAAAGTGATGTTGTGACACCCTCTCTACCCATTCAGGCAGATTGTGCGATGCTGCTTTACAACCCTAACAACAAATAAAGCATTTGATCAAAACATGAAAGGAACAGGATTCCAGTGGACTTGCTGAATTGGAAATAAGGAGGTAAGCTACTACAGGACTTGGAAAAATTAATAAACATCTTAAATCGAATTCCTTAGTGTGGAATAATAAGAAACATATTTAATCCTGGAACAAAACTCCTCAAACCTTTGGAATTTCCTGAGTGATAATTCTCTTTTTTTCCCCAATCATTAGGAGCCCCTTTCAAGTTTATGCTAATGAGGTAGGTCACGGTGGGGGCCCTAGACAGCCTGTAGATGGGTGGGGCTGGTCACCAGAAAGACCAAGGGACTGGAAGGTTAGAACTTCTGCGGAAGGAAAGGTGGAGCTGCTGCAGAGTAAGCTCTGGAACAGCAACGTCCTATAAACTTACAGATTGGTGAACTAGAACCCATCCACGTGCCAGGAGGGTGGAGCACCCCGAACTCATGGGCACAGAGCCTCCTGTCTGGGACCCTTCCAGACCTTACCCTATGAATCTCTTCATCGGATTGGTTGTCTCTGTCCTTTAAAATCCTTCACAATAAACCAAAAATCTAGTAAGTAAACTGGTTCCCTGAGTTCTATGAGCCACTCTAGGAAATCAACGTAACCCAAGAAGGGGTCTGTGCACATCTCCAATTTATATCCAGTTGGTCAGCGGGGCAGGTAACAATCTGGGCTAGTGATTGGCATCTGAAGTGGAGGCAGTCTTGGGGGACTGAGCGCTCAGCCTCTGGGATCTGACATTATCTCCAGGCACGTAGGTACCGCAATTAAATTAAATTTGTGAGACACCAGGTCAGTGTCACTGAGAATAGAGATGTTGGTGATGTGAACCAGAAAACCACGTTGGGCTTTAAAGAAATAAGTTAAATTTTGCCTTAGAATGATGCTCAATTGGATCGGGGGTAGGTATGTAAATGAAAGGCTTGGTTTGAAGCTTGGTTGAAAAAATTGTCTGATTTAAAGTAGGATGGGACAATGACCTATATATAATATTTCTGACCCTTCTATTGAAAGCCAGAGTTGGCTATTAGGTGAGTTTCTTATAAAAGTCAGAAATATACAGATTGGTATATGCAGCCCTCAATTATGTGCCCACACTTAACAGAGAAAAGCGATTTACCTTGACCATATGCCTCCTCCCCTTTTCCCTGGGAGTCTCTCATGTTTTGCCTTTTTCTTCCTCTACACTGCATTGCATTTTATTTTAATTGCCACCTTACTATCAAATGAAAGGGAAATATGGCTGTAGGGATGGGTGAAAATTATAGGTTTCAACATTCCCCAGATGGGCTGGCCCCCTGGCTTAGGGGCCCTGTTTTCCAGAATGTAAGTTTGGGAAGGTGTTGGCCCAGTTCCTAACCCTGAAAGTCTGTGGACAACAGCACAGCTTGCAGCTTGGTAAACACAACTTGATGTAAAAGCTCTGGGGTTGAAGAGAGAGCTCTGGCTTCCCAGTGTTTTGACTGTGACCATCCTGTATAACTCGTCTCAGATTCAACTCTGAATTAAGTTCTCTAGACTAGTTAACCTCTACTGTCTCTATTAGTCATGACTTACTTTTTCCATCTAAACTTTAGATGAGGTTCCTTCTTAAAGACTTCTTCACTCCCCACCCCACCCGCTCTCAAACTGGGTTAGGAGCATTCTTTCTAACTCAATATTCTAATTCACGCTCACCCATGGATCTTTCCCTAGACCTAGACCTGCTTCCTACAGACACAGACTCTATCTTATTTGTCTTTAGAACATCAGTTCTTTGCATAGTGTCCAGCCCAAGGCAGGTGCTCAGTAATCACTGGTTGAATTAGTAATAAAAGAAAAAAAAAGAAGGAAATTAACGATTTAACATTAATCACTCAGTTTCAAACAACAATGAAACTAATCTTTCCCTGTGAACTCTTGAGACCAATATTGACATTGGAGGGCCTAGAAGGTAGGAGAATATTCCCCCTTTATCTCATACACAATGATATGAACAATAATAACTGAAATGATTATTAAGTGCTTAGTGTAGACTCATGAATGAAATTATCTTATGGAATAGGCACAACAAACCTCTGAGATAGGTATAATTAATATCATCATTTTAATGACAAGAAAATTGAGATTTAGAGTCATGTAATGTGTTCCAAGTTTCACAGCTAGTGAGCAATGAAGCCCAAATTTGTGGTTAATCTGACACCAAAACCATTATTTGCCCATTATGGATTTCTGCCTCCAGGTTCCAAGTCTTAAAGCCCACAGTGGCCATGCTGACCTCAACCCTAAATCTCCATTTCCAGGATTTTCTGTCAATCTTCATGAAAGCAAGGTCTACTTATAACTATAATTAGAATTATCTGTCTGTATGTTTTGTAGAAGTGGACTGAACTTAATTCAGTGGAAGTTGCCCTCATAACATGAGCTGACGAACTCAGGGATGCACTAAATTCACAAGTTTCCTCTTGGTAGGTGCCAGTCACAAATGACTACAAAAGGATATGCAGAAACTAGGTGACTGACTGATCTACTCATGATTATTTTCATTTTATTAGAGGAGATACAATTAGCTGTAACAAGATTTGATGAGATGTGTTCAGCTAAGTAAGGCGCTGGGATAACATAATAACAGCTAAAGACACCTCTTAAAAGGAGAAATGGGGTGTCAATTGAGAGACATAAAATAGATATTTGTGTCTGCTATGTGTCTGTATGCATATTGTGTGGAAGCTGAGAAACCAAACGTATATGCCATGTATGTGTAGGCATAGCTAAAGAATGCCTGACGGTAATTCCTTATTCTTTCCCTTTGTAGGAATATCACCAAGACAATTTATTCTCCTGTCTTACATCCTAGAAGCCTTTGATGATGTCATAACATGAGTTTTGCATTTTTTTGGCCTACTTATGAAGCAAGTTAGCACCCTCCCTAATTGCTGCACACCTTTTTGTTTTGCTTCATCGCTCTCCATAAAGATGATGCCATCACCTGAAGGAAGGGATTTCTTTTATGGTGGCCTTGGCCTCTTAACAGCCATTTGCCCTAAGCTTGGAAACAGGCACCTTTAAGCCCTGTGAATCTAACTTTTCTGCCGCAGAAGGCCTATGGTATTGGAAACAACATTCAGTTAAGATGTTCTTGTTAAGTGCCTTTTGTTCAACCACTGATAGGAAAATCGTAAACAGACCTCCCTTCCATTTAGACTTATTAAATATTCAGGTGGTTCTCCAAATATACTCAGCCTTGTGGCTTCATTAACGTGCAGCTCCATTGCATCTTACGATGGATTGCTGGTACAGTATGCTTCCTGCAGTGGCTGCCCACAAGCAAATAGATTGTTGTATTCTTCACCAGCCAAAGCTCAAAAGTAGTCCAAAGTCCAGAGTATTATAGTAATCAAGGCTGCAGGTTAGAGGCATGGGTAATGGTGGTAAAATCCACATCAGTGATAACGAGGCCACAACTTCCTCATCAAACACAGATGAGAATAACAAATAGTTATTTCTAGTCAAAGTTTAGTGCCTCTTATTCTGGAAGTCACTTCTAAAGACTTCTTCAGAATGCCTACATGTCCATCAAGGGGCCATGTTTACTGGCGACCATATTTGAAATGATTAAAATTGATAATTTGTAAGACTATGTAAACAAACAAAAAACCTAATGTCTACCATGATATGGTAAATGAAAACAACAACAGAAGGAATCAAGGACATACATGAACTATGGTTGCAATTACTCAAAGTACATCGGCATGGGGATAGATATGAAAAAAAAAACAGCAAAGTATAAAACCTATAACCATGAATTCTGTTTAACTACTATGTGCCATGCATTTCCCAAAGTTTTTTATATTATTTTATTTAATTATCAAATCAATTCAGATATATCGATATTTGTGTACACTTATAGATAGGAAAACAAAGCCAAAACCAGAAAATGAGTGATGCTCCCAATGTCATTTAGCTCAATGAGAATATAAAACTGTGTTCTCTTGAGTTCCAGGCAGTTTCCACTATGCTACATTGCTTTCTCATGGCAGATGATGTTTTGTTGAATGACACACTATACAGATTTTTATCTCCTCTCCTTTTCTAATTGTATAATGTTGACTTTAAATTTTTAAGTCTGCTTTGGACCATACAAAACACGACGCTCATCCCTAGATCAAAGATTTCAGCCTTATTTACCGACCTTTCTCTACTGAAATGCACTGAGTCATGCTGGAAATTGTTTTCATCGGCTTTAGCTCAGATTGTCTCTGTCTTTTTAGAGCATCACCAGGACACAAGCCCATGTTGTGAATGATCAGCTCAGAAGATTCGATTTTGAAGTGGAATGGGCATGATGCCTTTTGAGATGGGATTTTGAATCTACATGGCACACTTCCCTACAGAGATGAAACTTTGGATTTTGCCCTTGAGGCTTTCACCTGATTGGATGAGACCCACTACATTATTAGAGAGAGAGAGAGAGAGAGAGAGAGAGAGAGAGGCAGAGACACAGGCGGAGGGAGAAGCAGGCTCCCTGCAGGGAGCCCAGCGTGGGACTAGATCCCAGGACTCCAGAATCACAGCCTGAGCCGAAGGAGGCGCTAAGCCACTGGGCCACCCGGGCTGCCCATAACTGGTAATTTTTTAATCAATAAAAATATAAAATTAAAAAAAACATATGATGTTTGCTTCCACAAAATCTTTCGTAAAAACTGATGATATATTAGAATCAATGCTTCTGAAGATCTCAGGAATCAACATAATTATGCGGGCAAGATTTATCCATACAACATATCCAATAAAACAGTTTGAAAAGTATTAATAATAAAGTCACCCAAAGTAACCTTAACTCCTGCTTGGCCCTACCAATACTATTTCTCTAAAAGGAACTACTCAGTTTTAGATTATAGCCAGTTTTTCATTCATTTACATATTCCAAAAATATTTTGTGTGTGCCTCGTCATTGCTGGGTACCCTTCTGGAACCTAGGGAAAGAAAACCCAGTGATTATTATCCATAAAGTCACAGAATCTTAGAGAAGAGAGTCAACTAGAGAGATGATTATAATTACAGACATGTGACACATGTCTTACCAAAGATTAGTCTGTTGGCAAATATCGATAATATTAGTTCTAGAAAAAGAGAAGCAAACTTACATAGAACAGTCTAGGGCCTTCCACTCCACTGCCTAACAGAACAAGAATACTTAGGAGTGTTTTGTTTCTCTTGGTTGTCAACTGGTCATCATTTGAGTTGCCCTTAAAAATTCAATAAATTGGTGTTAGTGCAGTCTATAAAACAAACAAGCCAATACATTCAGCCTGAAAATGATCTCAGTGCATTTAATATTTGTTTTTAGTGATTTAATCACTTAATACTTGTTTTTTGTAATGTTTTTATTTTTTTTCACTTTAATTCACCTCACCACTTCTTTTATGTAGCAAAATCCTGAAGAGAATAATGGGGATGTACAGAAAACTGGTGGAAAGTACAAAAGATCTAAAGTGATAAAAAGAAAGAAAAGAAAGAAAGAAAGAAAGAAAAGAAAAAAAGGAAAGAAAGAAAGAAAGGAAGGAAGGAAGGAAGGAAGGAAGGAAGGAAGGAAGGAAGAAGAGAAGAAAGAAAGAAAGAAAGAAAGAAAGAAAGAAAGAAAGAAAGAAAGAAAAATAAAGTGATAAAAAGACTTGGAGAGCTGTAATTTTAAAAGAACCTAAGGATTATTTTCTCTGACTCGTTTATTCATTTATTTAACATCTATTCTCATCACCAAGGAAAGAAAAAAATTCTGTGTGTGTGTGTGTGTGTCTGTTTGTGAAAGAGAGAGAGAGTAAGAGAGAGAGAGAGAGAGAGATTGAGAATGCAGGTATGTCGGGTACTTGCCTATTCTGTGAGTAAGAGTTAGGAAGAAGGGGTAGTTGGAGCTGATGGAGAGAAGGAGCAGATACCAGACACACAGGTGCAAAGATATGGCCTCTATCTCCAAGGAGCTTACAGTTGAGTGGATAATTAGAAATGTATAATTAAACCATAAGGGAGGATACAAGTAATAAGCTAAATAGACTTCTGGATTGAAATTTAAAAGAAAGTAGAGAACATCAGTGTGCAGTCAGCTAGTAAGGTTCTATGGATGATGTGAATTCAGAAGCCAAATTCCAGAAAAATTAAACCCCAAAGCCACACTTTGTCAGGGGAGAGTCAATGAATAAAGTCCTTCTTCTTAGCTTTGCATCTAGTATTTGCCCTTCTTCTATGTTCCCTGGGATAAAGAAAATAATGGATATCCTTCCTTCTTTCCCAAAATATCACATCCTAGAGTTAAAGGTCTTTGACTAGGAAGTAACTTCTATGAAAGATGCATCGCAAGTTAAAAATTAGATACTGCACCTCACAGAGAAAAATCAGCATATTGAGGATTTTCTGTCTTTCCAAGTTATCTTTTTTTATTGACAAATCTCATAAAAAAGTGTGTCATGCTATTCCTTATTTCATGGCATTATTCATAAAATAGTTAATAAATAAATGTTTTGAATAATGTAAACTTCATAATGTTTTGAGGGTTTTTTTGTGTGTGATGTCATTTGTTGGAACGGTCTTTTTTTCTCTTTTGAAATAGTTGGCATGTTTATTCATAATCTTAGCCTCAGATGTAGAACAAAATAGATAATAACTGAAGATTCCAGGTACTATAGGTAGATGATATAGGGAGGTATAGCTACGGTACAGCTGTATGGTATATGGATAGGTAGAGAATACCTAGAGAGAAGCAGACAAGTGCAGGCATTATTCTGCATGCACTATATGGACCAGTTCTTAAATTCTCCTAATAATTCTGTGAAATGAGTTTTGTAATTTCTCTAGATTTGCAACAGAAGAAACCAAAGCAGAGGCAGGTATGTTAGTTTCCTTTGGCCAATAAATCAAATAATCACAAACCTAGTGGTGTAGAACAACACAATTTTATCCTCTCATGGTTCTGGAGCCCAGAATGACAAAACCAGTATCCTGGGGCTGAACGTAAGATGTCATCAGAGTGGTGCTCCCTCCCGAAGCTCTAGGGGAGAATCGTTCCTCGACTTCTCCAATATCTGGTCCCTCTTCCAGTATTTCTTTCCTGTGGCTGCATCATGCCAGCCCCTGCCTCTATATTCCCACTGTCTTCTCCTTTGTGTATACATTCTTTCCCCTCCTCTGTATAAAATCTCCCTCTACAAAAGACTGGGTCATTTATGAAAAGATCATACAAAAATAAAATAAAAATAAAAAAAAGAAAAGATCATACAACTGGTAATTTGTGGAACCTCTCAGACAGTCAGTGCATAAATTTTATTAATGATTCTTACTGCTGACCATGGTCCACCACCAATTTCTAAGGATGTCACTGAGCGTTCACCAATTCTAAGAGAATGGAATACTTTAGGGACTTGTGGGTGGCTCAGTCAGTTACATTTCTGCCTTCGGCTCAGGTCGTGATCTAAGATCCTGGGATTGAGCCCCAAGAGTCAGGTTCCCTATTCAGCAGGGACTCTGCTTCTCTCGCTCTCTCTCTCCCTCCCCACCCCATAATGCTCTATCTCTTCTCTCAAATAAATAAATAAAATCTTTAAAAAAGAGAGAATAGAATGCTTTAAATTCATAACAAATTAGATTTAAATCTTATCTACTTCTTTGAAGTTTTGGATTCTTCAAGACCCACTTGTACATTAATTTGTTTAAACTTTACTTCAAAGATTTAACTGATATAAAAATGGTTCTGTTAGCGACTCTGAAGAATAGGCACCTGTCTAGCTCAAAAATGAATGTCCAAGTCCTGTTATGACACCACCACAGAACAACACAAAATCAGGATGTGTTTTAAAGTTTTTAAAGCTTTATCTGAAAGGCACATTTTGATTCTAACAGCAAACTATTTCTTGATTGCCTTCTGAATAATTACTTCATATATTTGAGAATAGTTTTAACCATCTTATGATAATGTGAAGAAAGCTTACAACATAATAATGTGTTCATTTAAACAATCCAATAAATTACAAAAACAAATATCTATCAGTGTCATAGGAGTGTTTTTTTGTTGTAGAACTTGAAATTTTATTTTGGAATAATTTAATATTGATTTTCCCCAAGTCCAGGGAAACCACTTCAAAGAACAGATGCTTCCATCATCCCCTTGCAATAGAGGAGTATTACAAAACCTACTGTTGAAGCTATTTAAATTCCTTAGTGACAGTGCCGCAATGAAAATTAGTCAGAGTACAAACTTGGTTAATTTTATTCTGTGTAGGCAGTCTGATATTAATTATAAGGTATGGTATAACTACCAGTTTCTGGATGGATTGCATAATCAACTGAATAATAATTTGCATATATTTAAGAATCCAGTTGTCTGTTAAGTTTTTCAAGATGTGAAGGTCTGTGAATTTTATGATTATATATACATATATATGTACATATACACACAATCATATATGTGTATGTAGACAAATGATTATACATAATATACATAAATATATAATCAAGTATATATACTTATTATATATAATATATAATCTCATACATTCTTAGGAATCCTCAGTAAAATTTTGAATGCTTTGGAGAGAAAATTCATGAGCACAGCACAAGCTGAGTGACAGCACTGAGTCTTGGAAATGGGATGGACTACAGTTCTACGTGTGGGATTTATTTTCTGGCTTTCCATCAATTATTGGCTATGAAATCTTGGGCAACTTCTCTGACTTTTCTGAGACGCAGTTTCCTCATCTATAAAATAGTGAGACCATTGACACCTATGTCATCGAATTGTTGGGTTGGTTTAAATGAAATAAGATACACTTGATAGATTGCATAGCGTCTGCAAGTGTTTTCTGTTTAATGTATAAATGCATAAAGACTCTTTAAGGGGTTCCTTTACATGTGTGAGAGCCCCAGTCTGAAGAAGATGAAACTCTTGCTAGAATAGGATGCCCAAGACCCATCCTCCATCCTCACCAATTATCACTGACCCAACTCCTACCTGGAGTAGCAGTAGAGACACCCAGGACTCAGAAGTGCATTTGCACAGTATTGACAAGGGGAAGTAAAATTAGGAGCCCAGTCTATACAACCTGTACTTAAAGATGAGCTTTTCAGTCATCTCTTTCCACAGAACATGGATTTGACTACATCTCTCCTAACATTCTAGGAGCCAGGGGCAAGGTATCCATGGAGAGCCACATATCACATGTCTAGTTACAACTTAACATTCCACTAAATGAAATCAACCTTCCCTCTGCATTGACACATATGCTTTTCAAAATAACCTAGAAGGCCAGACTCAAATTGAGAATTTCAAACTCCTTGGAGTTCCGGTCTCAGGTCTGTCTAACCCCCAATATATCTTCCTTCTCTTCCCATTTCTACATTCATCCCATACCACAGTGGACTATGAACCCAGGCAAGTGGACATTCCAATGGACATGCCAAGGGCTTATCCACACCTTACAGCAAAAGATCCCACTTTACTCTTGGCCACCTCTGCGTCCAGGGAGAACCAACCCACTGGCACAATGAGCTTCCGTTAAGACTGATCTTAGAAAGAGGAGAAGGCAGGCTGTGAGAGGGTAGAAATGCTTTGTAGCTTGGAATCCCAGGTTTCCAGTTTCTTTGAAGCATGGTGTGTGTGTGTGTGTGGGGGGGGGAGCTGGGTTATAAAATAGATGTGCATCCTTTGTTCCTTCAACTCTTCATACTATTGGAAGATACTAGCTATAGGGTGGAGTCAGGGAGGAACTGCTTTTACAAAGGTCTATGTGGGGAAGGAGGTTTGTATTCTCCACACTGTTTTTTTTTTTTTTTCTGATGCTGCTTTTGGTACCGTGGAGGACTGTTGGGTCCATTCAGCAATCTTTGCCCACTCAGTTCTTCCTAGTCACTGAGATCACTCATTTGACCAGCCTTTCATGAGGAAATGGAAACTCTAAAGACAGAATAGAGAACCCTTCATTTTCAACATCTGTAGGTGGTGATGCATTTAGATGAGGGACTTATATTCATCCGCTTGAGCTGCCTTAACAAAATACCAGACTGAGTGGTTTAAACAACAGAAATTTATTTTCTCATGGTTTTCTGAAGGTTGGAAGTCTAAGATCTAGGTGCTGGCAGGATTAGTTTCTCCTGAGGCCTCTATCCTTGGCTTGTAGCTATTTGTCTTTTGACTGTCCGTACAAGGCCTTTTCTCTGGGCACTTGCACTCTTGGGGTCTCTTCTGTGTCTAGGACACCAGTCTTATTGGATAAGAGACCTACTCTTATGACCCCAGTTAAATGTAATTATCTCCATAAAGACCTTATCTCTAAACACAGTCACATTAGGGACTTGACTGATGTCATTTACCAAATTCTTAACCCAACTACATAAAGGTGGTATGTTCTCATTAATTATTAAAAGAATCTGAATTTAAGTAAGTTGCCCAGGAATATTTAAATCAAATATTTAATATGTGATGCTACACTATCACTTTGCCTTCTTGTGCCTCCAATGCAGGTAGGCTACGATCTTTCCTTTTGCCCAGCTCAGAGTTACCCATGTCAACGTGGAAGGAATACGTTGCTATAGAATTTAGGTTCTATATCTTCTTTAAAAAAATATATTTCATTTATTCAGTCGAGAAAGAGAGATACATAGAGAGAGAGGCAGAGTCAGAGGGAGAAACAGGCTCCCCGCTAAGTCAGGAGCCAGACTGAGGCTCAATCCCAGGACCCAGAGATCATGACATGACCTGAGCTAAAGGCAGAAGCTTAACCATCTGAGCCACCACGGCGCCCCCCAAGTAATTCTTTAAATCAATAATAGCAGAGGCATCTCTGAACCTGTGGATACTTCTGTGTTTCTGAATTCACAATGCCAAGAACCGTGTATAATAAATAGTATTTTGTTAGAAATTTAAGGTAATGTTTATGTCTTAACCACATGATTCCATGGCATGACATTAGTCATAAAGGGCTTGATCCTGTTGCCTTTGGTTTATTTTTCTTTTCACTAATTCCTGGCACCACATGCTCCTTGATGAAAATGCGAAGCCTTCTTAGAATGCAGTGAGGAAAAGTGAAGTCTCAGCAAAGCCGATCATAATAATGAACAAATAAGGAAAACTCACAAAACAGACATTGATTGAGAATATTATGTGGGTTTTTGTTGTCGTTGTTCTATTTTGGTAGCATTCTGAACTTCTAATCACAACATCCAGTCATTCCTAATCATTAAAGAAAAGGTGCAATTTTTCTCCGAAAAATCCTTCTCTTCTTTGGAAGCAAGCTGCAGAAGCAAGCATAGGCTGCAGGAGGCATTACTTGCTGCAGCATCTGGCTTCCCTCATGGCTCCAGATGCAGTTTTATTGGCCGTGTTGGAGTTGCCTCTGGGCCTGGGGTTTTGGAGGAGGCTGCTGTTTTTATTTTTTTAGCATATCTTTCTTCCTGGGAGCTGTTTTCCTTCAACTAACCTTCAATTTTCATTTATGAACTAGGAAAAATGGAAGTTAAAATTTCTTTGGGCTATTACCATATTCTAGAAACACAAAGCCAGACAAATATGCCCAAAACATAATAATCTTTATTCAATACTCAAGTTAACATTATGGAATTATAAGTAAACATATAGAATATTGTTTCAACAAATTTTGAATATTTTCTGCATATAATTTTACCTTTAGAGGTATATTGAAAAATAGGGATATATGTTTTGGGGGTGTTTTTATGCATAATATTACTACTTATAAAATCATATTTTATAATTCTAATTATATTATTACTTAGCATTATGACATCAGAAAACTTTACACTTCTGTAACAAATTGTATTCTTTGTTTTTGCTATATTAATAATACCTGAACATTAAGATAATTTTCAAACGAAATAATAAGATATCCAAGTAACCAACCTTTAGATATGAGAACAGAAGGTAAATTGAATTGAGCTAATAATGGGAATTACATAAAATAGATTTAACATGAACATATTCTATAGGCCTTCAGAGTAAGCTAAATTATAATGAATAAACTATATAAATTTTGTTAAATAGCCCATTTGCAATTTTTATATAGGGAATGGGGAGGTGGGTTGAGTAGCCAGGGTGGAGAATAAAGGTACATAGTGTGGCCATGGTGTAGAAGTATTGATGGCACTCATGACAGAATTTTCTGGGCATTTCTGTAGAGATATTTTTCAGGTTTAACAAAGGAAGAATATCCAAATAGGTTTGAAGGGGTTTATAACAGGCCCGATCTTGGTCCAGGCTAAGCCTAGGCCAACACAGACTGCGTTGTCCAATATCCCTTGTCATTAGTCTGCTGGCTGAGGAATTCCATCTGCATTCCCTGCGACCCACCTTGAATTACGTTTTGTCTTAGGCCTTGTATTTGTGGCATAGCTCAAACAGCGACCTGGGGGGTTTTGGTGTGTCTGAGGAGCAAGATGTCGTGAAGGTCAGGACACTCAAAGAAATTCATAACCTATGGTCCTTCAAATTCATTGTAAGTATGTTTTTGAAAGACGGGAGCTGTGGAAGTGAGAAGGCCTTGCCTAAGGCCCCACAGTTTCATTATTTTCTCTTCCTGGAGACTCTGATTATTTGGGATTTGAGAATTCATGTCAAGGGCACGGGTTAGATATAGGGGGTCAGTGGGAACTATGCTGAATACGTGCAAGTTGGGAAGGCTGCTGCCAAACCCCACAAGCTCATGTGCGAGGTCCCCTCCACGTGATACACTCACACACACGCACATACTTACATGTAGGCTTAAAAGGTAAAGTATAAAGTATAGAGACTTGGGCAGCCCAGTGGCTCAGCAGTTTAGAGCCGCCTTTAGCCCAGGGTGTGATCCTGGAGACCCGGGATCAAGTCCCACGTCGGGCTCCCTGCATGGAGCCTGCTTCTCCCTCTGCCTGTGTCTCTGCCTCTCTCTCTGTGTCTCTCATGAATAAATAAATGAAATCTTAAAAAAAAATAGGCTTTGCTGTCAGGTCAACCTGCACTCACAACTCAGATTTACCACAAAGTTATTTAAACCTTTACAGCCTTAACGTTCTTACCTGTAAAGCAAGACACACATCTTTATTTCTGACGATCATCATGAAGATTAAATAAAAAAAACTAAATGTCTATCTGTGTAGTAGAATTTCTGCCACAAAGGAAGTTCCCAGTCAATGATACCTACAAATATGTTTTCAATAGTCATAGCTTTACCTAAGTTAACTGACTCAAGCTTGACCTGACACAGCATATTGTATATTCTCAGGAATGTTCATGAGATCAATGAATTCTTCTAAAACTGTATAATCAAGATTAGTTTCTGAGCTCACTAAGTTTCTATAGGCACCTAGACACTGTATGGCTCTAGGTAGACAGGAAAGGGGGGGCTTTTTGCAGTGACGTAGCAGATTAGCTTTTGTAAGAGTCACATTATTAACCCCTACTCCATATGCTCTCCTGAAATGTGACCTGTCATTCCCTGATAAGAGGAGATGTATCCTTGAATGAGGAGGGGGTATAAAGGAGTCCTGTAAGTACTTTGACCAACAGAGTAAATAGGACTCTTCTATCTATTACACTTGTGACTCTTAACTGATCTGTCAGCTTTTGCTCCTGCCTCTTAAATTCCAGCTTCCAGGTAAGAAATATTATTACTCTAAGACCAACATATTTCAGAAGCTCAACCAAGTTGAAAGGATCCTAGAAGATGATCTGTCTTGTTGAGAAAGAGATCAAGGAAGACTAAGGTGCCAAAGGTGTGAGGAAACCATTTTTTGCACCTGACCCTCCAGCCCTAGATACCTGAGCTGGCACACCATGGATCAGAGACCAACTGCCCAGCTGAGTCTTTTCAGTATTCCTAACCCACACAATCGTGAGCAAAATAGATGGTCATTTCAAGTTACTAAATTTTGGAGTTGCTTATTACTTAGCAATAAAAAAACCACATAGTAATAGTTTAATTATGACTAAAGGAGGCATCTTTAATCTCCTGCAACTAGACTGCATTATATTGGTTTCTCTTTTATTTATTCTGCAATCTTAAAAGAGCTGTATAAATAAAACCTCTACGGATTGAGTCCGTCAACCTGGAGAGTCTACATGAATGGGAAGAAGATTCTCAAAACTGTAATGATGAGGATGGAATCATCAGGTGATAGCAACTAAACTCACTCTTTGTCAGATATTGATCCTTAATTGAATAAGCCTGTTTTGTGACAGGTTGTGGGAAGAGGGCAGGCAGCAGGCAAAAAAAAAGTCCATATAAAAGATATTATAAGAGATACTTTCAATTTTGAGCCTCAACTCTCGATCCAATATTGTAATATTCTGAAATTATATGATGCTAGATTTTTAGGTTTCTCCATAATGTATGGATTTCGAAAATGGATACACTCAGATTCACTCTTCCACCCACCAGTTACTAACTTAAAATTCCCATCACTTATTAAATTCTCTAAACCTTAGTGAGTTTCTGCAAGTATGAAAATTGCTGTTGTAAAGACTAAATGTGTGAAATGGATAAGGCTCCGCAGTGTACATTTATATCTTCCTTGCCCTCTCCTAAGCTCAGTCTTTGCTCCTCATTCATGTGGCTAGACCAGTAGGTACCAACCTCTGTCATGACTCAGCAAATGAATATAATGAATTCTTTCTCAAAACCAAACCAGTGAATCAACCGACTAAATCCACAGATACAGCTTTGACCTAAGATGCCTGATCAGAATACTTCACCAAAATTAAAGTTTTTTAAAAAGTACACAAAAAAAAATCAGTTGAAAATATATGCCCACGGAAAAATGTGCACACAAATGTTTACAGCAGCTTTACTCAATTGTCAAAACCTGGAACCAACCAAGATACCCTTCAGTAAGTGAATGAAAAAAATAACTGTGGTATATCCATAAAGTGGAATATTAGTCAGTAATTGGAAGAAGTGATCTATCAAATTCTGAAGAGACACCCAGGAACCTTAAAAACACCTAAGTTAAAGAAGCTAATCTAAAAATACTGCATAATGTATGATTCCAGCCATGTGACATTCTGGAAAGGGTAAGACTATGGAAAAAAAAAGTGCCTCCCTGGGGTTGGAGGAGCAGGGATGGAGGAACGAATGGGTGGAGCACAGGGGACTTTTTAGGGCAGCAGCACTATTACGTATTCAGTAAAACATGCAGAGTATCTAATGGTAGATACGGCACTCACTACACATTTGTCAAAACCCAAAGAATGTACAGCACAAAGAATAAACCTAATGCAAACGATAAACTTTATTCAATCATAATATATACATACTGGCTGGTCAATTACCACTAATTAGTGTCGATTCTAGGTACCTAGTAATGCAAGACGATAAGCACAGGGAAGTGTAGAGTGTGGGTCAGTGAGGTGGTAAAGGAGAATGCTCTGCTTTTTCTGCTTATTTTTGTGTAAACTTAAACCTGATCTCAAAGATAAAGTCTATTGGGGATCCTGGGGGGGGGGGTGCTCAGTTGGTTCAGCGGCTGCCTTCAGCTCAGTTCATGACCCCAGGGTCCTGGGATCAGCCCTGCATTGGGCTCCCTGCTCAGCGGAGAGTCTGCTTCTCCTTCTCTCTCTGCCCCCCATTCATGTTCTCTCTCAAATAAACAAACAAATAAATAAATAAAGTCTCTTAATTAAAAAATAAAACAAAACCAACCCCTCTTTTGTAGGCAAAGCCAAGTACTATGCTGTTGGCAAACATACGCCCCTTCCCGAGGAGTAACCAGTCTAAGAGTATCATGATGGCAGATTTCTCCAAAAAGCGGTGGTGAGGGACAGAGAGACAGATCTGGGAGCGTTTTGGTTCGTGATTCCATTTGTTCCTGCAGTTCTAATTTATCCCTGACCTCCCCGTAGCTCATTGTTCATCCCTTACTTGAATTCTGGGAGTCGGCATACCACGATCCCCCAACCTTCCCTTAAAATCATTTTCCTTCACCTGCAGCTAAGCATGCTAGTACCTCCAGGGACCTCCAGAGCACCTGTCCCCAGTCAGCTCTACACTCTAGAGGGTTCGCAAACCTAACAGTGAGGTGGTAACTTGCATTTTACACTACTTTCACAGTTGTAAGGAATTGTCTCTCTTCATTACTCATCTTCTCACATGTTTTCAAAGTGTATTATTATGTAGATTTTCCCCCAGCATTTTCACATAATTAATGTAACCTCCACCCTGATGTTCAGAACAATCTGTAACCAAAAAATTATATTTTGATTCCTTAAGAATACTCTGAAGCGCTTAAATATGGAAGTGAATAGAACCAGGACTCCTCATTTTCTGAAAAAAAGTGATTTTCAAATATACTCTACAAAAATATTGTGTTAAGAATGTCAAACCACAGTACATATGTTTTGTGAAAATCCTGAAACATCTGTTTCAGGATGAATAATGGTTAAAAATTGACTAGAATATCATAGTTTCTTTCAGAATGCCTCAAATTGTCTTGACATAAATTTACGTATTTGTTTCGCAGAACTGGGCTTTCTTCTTCCCTTTAATACATGAAAGAACAGCCAAGCTCAGATAGTTCAGTGACGAAAGTGCCCAGAAGCCAAACACCAAACCAGGGTTGTGTGATTCCTCGGGCCTGAACCCGCACATTCTACCCTTATATTCCATGGACAATCTACCTGTCCAAAATGTTACCGACGTGTCCATTCAGCGAGTATTTATTGCATCCACACTATAGACCAGGTTCTAAGAATCCACTGTAATATGCAAACCTTATGGTTCTCATCATGGTCTTTTCAACCTAATGAACAAAAGAATAGCATTTATAAGTAATAATTAAAAATGTAATAACAATTCCTCAAAAAATTAAACATAAAATTACCCATCTGATCAGGGCGCCCTGGCGGCTCAGATGATAAAGCACCTGCCTTTGGCTCAGGTCATGATCTCCAGGTTCTGGGATCGAGCCCCATGTCTGGCTCCTGGTTCAGCAGAGAGCCTGCTTCTCCCTCTGCCTCTATCTCTGACTCTGCCTCCACTCATGCTCTCTCTCTCTGTATATCTCTGTCTGAAATGAGTAAAATCTTAAAAAAAAAAGAATTATCGTATTATCCAATAATTCCACCACTGAGTATATACATGAAAGAGTTCAAAGCAGAGATGCACACAGATATTTATACATCAATGTTCATAGCAGCAGTATTCACAATAGCCAAAAAGTGGACACAACCCAAGTGCACATTGACAGAAAGATGGATTCAAAATGAGGTATAGACAGACAATGGAATATTATTCAGTCCTAAAAAGGAAGGGAATTGTGGTACGTGCTATAATATGGATGAACCTTGAAGACATTAATAGTAAATGAAATAAGCCAGTCATAAAAAGACAAATATTAAATGAATCTACTTACATGGAGTTTCCACCATAATCAGAGTCATCACAGAACACAAAGCTAAATGCTGGTTACCAGGGTCTGGGACAGAGAGGAAGGAGAATTAGTGTTTTTTAAAAAAATTGTTTCAAGATTTTATTTATTTATTCCCAAGAGGCAGAGACACAGGCAGAGGGAGAAGCAGGCTCCATGTGGGGAGCCCGATGTGGGACTCGATCCCAGGACCTGGGGTCATGACCTGAGCTGAAGGTAGATGCTGAACCACTGAACCACCCAGGCACCCCTGAGAACTAGTGTTCAAAGGGTATGGAGCTTACACTTAGGAAGATGAAAAGGGTTCTGGGGATTGATTGCACAACAATGGGAATATACTTAACACCACAGAAACAGCCGTACACTAAAAATCGGTTAAAATGGTAAATTCTGTTATATATATTTTAAAGAACTAAATATAATAACAAGGCATGTCATGTACTGTATTCGATATATTTTAATCTCAATAACAACTTTACAAAGGATATGTCACTATTTCCCCCCATGTTGCACATGTGCAATCTAAGAGATTGGAAAGATTCAATCTAAGATTCAGAGTGTATCAACTACTCTGCAATAATAAAACTAAAGATTCAGAGAGTGACCTTTTTTTAAAGATTTTATTCATTTATTCATGAAAAACACAGAGAGAGGCAGAGACACAGGCAGAGGGAGAAGCAGGCTCTTTGTGGGGAGCCCGATGTGGGACTCAATCCCAGGACCCTGGGGGTCACGCCCTGAGCCGAAGGCAGATGCTCCCAAAAGTAACCCTTTTTGCAGGTCACTCAGCTAGATATCTAGGATGTGAACACAGTATTCTTTAACTCCAAAACGTGGCATGTTAATCACCACACTTTACTGATTATTGGTGACACACTGAAGCTACTGCTTGCTGGCTTCCAATATTTTAGTTGAGACGCCCTCTGACAGTTTTGCCTCTGTGTGTGTTTATGTCTCTTTGGAAAACATATCTTTTTTTCCTCTACTCATCCTTTGTTTTTTGATTACCCACAAATTTATTATGATGTCGTTAGGTGCGATTTATCCTTGGAATTTGATTGCTTAGAGTTTGTAGAACCTTGGGAATCAATATCTTAGATTATTTGTAAGTTTAGTAAGATTGTTGGCCATTTTCTTTTCAAAAATTTTGAGAATATTTATTAATTATTTTAATGTTAGATTCCTTTACCATGACCCATACATAAATCAGTATTCACTTTTCTCTACCATATATTTTTTCCATGCTTCAGTCTATCTGGGTTTTTGTGATGGGAGTTGTACACTTTTGTTTTTGATTTTTTATTGACCTATCTTCCAGTTCACTAGTTTTTTAGCCTTTTTTTTTTCACCTAAGGAAAATCTGCTCGATTGGGCTTTAAAATTTGCTATTTTATTTTTCACATTTAGGGTTTGGTTTTATTTTTTATATATTCCAATTCCCTCATTAAGTCTTTTTTCTTTTATTCTGTTATCATGAGCATATTAATCACAGCTATTTCAAAGTCTAGGTCTGGTATCTGCAGTAAATCTTTTTCCTGTTTTTTGTTTTGTTTTGTTTTGTATTCCCCTCTCTTGTTTTTCAAGATTGGTTTACTCTGGTAATGGTGTCTTTTACATAGTTATCTAGAACTAGGGAACTCATAAGAACCCGTCAGTGTTATTAAATAGTTCTCAAATAAAGTTTTGTAGTATCATGTAAGCACAGAAACTTTTACAAAGCTCACCAAAGAAAACACAAAGCTGTCACTTAAGACATTTTTATACTAAGCAGTATCTGTTTCCATATAGCCTCAAGTGGAAAATAATTTTCATATTTTATTTAGAGGAAGATAGATGTTAAACTTCAGGTTTTCGGGGTTATTCAGTAATGTCCATTTAGTATGAATACTTCATAAAGTTAGTAGATCACGTCTGGGGACTATTTCCATATATTTTTCATGAAATAAACTTTGGATGCCAATTTCTTTTGTTTATTGACAGTCTCTCTCTCTAGTAGCAGGATGGGACCACAGAGGTATTTAAGTGCACTTATGATAAATCCAAGGGTTGTTTCTCCTTCTAGTTGACAGTCAAGAGGAAAGTATTTTTCTGGGCTCTGACACATAACCTCGAACAAAACAAACAAAACAAAACCTATGATACACACAGGGCAATGAGGCATATTTTCCTGTTGCTTAAAATTTTAGTTTGGACGTGAGTCAGATGTCAAGAGGCAAAGTTGGAGGAAAATCTCTTTCATTGACTGGGATAGTATTCTGAAGTCACAATAATGTAGATGCTTACAGACACTGTATTTGAAAATAAACATCCAATTGCAGTGGTTTTATTTCAATCCAAGGCATCTTATTAGGAAAATGGCATAACTCACAGCTCGGTGAGTCATGTAGATGCGTCAAGAGGGATAAATGTAAGCTTGCGGTTGGGAACCAACCAAATTTTAAACTGATGAAATTGATATTTCTTGAAACCAAGTTGACAATTGGTGGTATCACAATCATAATAGAAAAACATAGTATGCCCATTATACTCTGGCTCATAAAATGTACGTACATCATTATCTGAATAGCATTTTGGTTTTTATACCCGACCTGTGATGTAGGTAGAGCAACCTGGAAACAGACACAGAGACTTGTCTGAGATCTTCAAATTACAAGTATGAAATATAAAATATCGAGTTTGGAATCTAGAATAAGCCTTCCATTTGTTTTCTAAAAAATCTGCAATTTGACTTTTTTGAGCACCTACTGGAGGCAAAGCAGTGAATTTGGTGTTTGGCCAAGAGACAAGTCTCAATTTTAGGGGCTTCAAAATCAAATGAGTGAGATCAACTATAGTGAGAGATCCTATTTCTGCAGCATTGCCCCCAGCTGATGAATGCCTCCTCACCACAAGGTCAAAGCTCCAGGCAGCTCTTGTCAATAAGGAGGAATAGTGCCTCGGCCCTGTTGTCTCAATTTGGGACAACTCTGAAAGGCCACCTCAGCTCCAAAATTTCCTGTGGAATCAGCTGAGACTTTGTTGTGACTGTCCTGCAACTCACCATAACCTCCTGCCCAATCCTGCTTCCCCATTTTCCACACAGCTACCTCCAATGAACTTCAGAAACACATACCTACCTCATAGTCTGTTTTCTAAGTGCCCCAACCAATTTTCCCAGGGTTGCTAAAATATATAGAAATGATAAATGGAAAAAGTATGTGAAACACTGCATGAACACTATGAAATCCACTATTGCCTGAAACACAGTATTAACTCTGAGTGGCTGCAAAGGCTATTTGAGAATAATGGCTGGGATAGCAAAGATGGTGTACAGGGGATTAAATCCAAACTTCTCTACTCTTCAAACTGTATTAATTTGTGGCACTTGGGTGGCTCAGTTGGTTGACTTGGTTTCAGCTCAGGTCATGATCTCAGGGTTGTGAGATCAAGCCCAGCATAAGGGCTCTGGGCTCAGTATGGAATCTGCTTGGGATTCTCTCTCTGCCTTTCCCTCCCCTTCTGCTCCTCCCCCTACTTTCCCTCTCTAACAATTACATAAAATCTTTAACAGATTTTATTAATTCTTTAATAAAAATTGGCAAAACTCTCATACATGGTTAAAAAGGGAAACTGTGTGTGAAAAAGCCCATGATAAAAAGCAGTACCCCCCTATGTGACCCCTGCCATCATTGCACCCACGGTGCACTCAGCACAGAATGTCTCATTTCTTAGATAAACTTGTTCTTGATTTTCTTCGTGTCTTGATTCTCCTGATATTTCCTTCCTAATGCTGAATTATCCCTTTACTACTTTTTTTGATTATTAATTTAATATGTTGTCTCATAACTTCCAGTTCCAAAACTTGCAAATTTAACCCACACAGCGTCCCACTTCCCTTTCCACACCAAACGTTTGATTGTTAAAATTTTATTACCATAGTGAGATTATTAACTTTGGAAGGATAGACTCGAATCTCTATTGTTTTATAAATCTAGGTCATAGCTTGACTTGATAGGATATCAAATAAGGATATTAGTGAATTTTTCTTCCTTCTTTCTCTTGCCTCCATCTGTTTACCACTATTGTACCTTTAAGCCTTGATTGACAAGGTCTGATAATGCTCAAAATTCAGTCCTTTGCCCCATGAAAATATAGATTGTTGTAACCCATTCAACATTGTCTAATATGGAACAAAGGATAGTGTACGGTTGACATCTGCTTTACTATTCCTTCAGCCTAAATAAACCTGGTGTCAGGTCAAATAGCTGTCTCTTCTTACCCTCCATCAATTGCTCAGAATCATGCTATGTTTCAGTTTGCATATTATTTTGAAAATACATATCTCTACTTCTCTTTACAAAATTTTACTTTTATTTTTCTGTTTCTGAGTTCTGGTGTATATATGCCCCATAATGGCTGCTTAAGCCCCAAATTTAAATGAGTTTTCCTTTTCAAGGGCACCTGGGTGGTCCAGTCTGACCCTTGATCTCAGCCCAGGTCTCCATCTCAGGGTCATGAGTTTAAGCCCCATGTTGGGATGTGGAGTCCACTTAAGAAGAAGAAGAAAAAAAAAAGATTTAAATGAACTTTCCTTTCCAGGCACTTCTCTCATGTTTTACCTCTTCCATGGTTTCCCATAGTGATGCTATTCACATGTGAGGCTGTATAATTTTTTGCTGCGGAGGTTATCTTGTCCGCCGCAGGGTCATTGGCAGCATCCCTGGCCTCTATCCCCTAGATGCCTGGAGCATTTTCCTTTCCACAGTTGTAACAACAAAAATGTCTCCAGACATTGCCAAATGTCATCTGGAGTTTAAAATCGTCTCCAATTGAGATCCACTAATCAATACAAATTACGTATATAACCCTACTTAACCTATGCATGTTTTGGAGACTGAAAACTTAAAATGCTCCTTTTGGTGAGATTCTTGCTCCTTGCCTAGGGCTTTAGATTGGTTCACAGGCAATAGAATAAAAGCTGTTGTCCTCAATGGGTCTTGTGGTGGGTGTATTACTCTTTCAGAAAGATTGATGGGCAGGCTGACATAATTACCAACAACACTAGCATGGTGCTGAATATGTTTTGCCAACTGAGAAAGCTGAGCTGATAAGGCTAAACATAATTTGCAAGACCTGCTCCCTCACAGAACGCCTTGATATTGATATTATTCTAGTTGTGGGTTCATGATTTCATCTATGTGACCTTCTCATTATGAATCGTATGCCAATTATTTTTTCAAAGATTTTTTATTTATTTATTCACGAGAGACAGAGAGAGACAGGGAGAGGGGCAGAGACACAGGCAGAGGGAGAAGCAGGCTCCATGCAGGGAGCCCGACGTGAGACTCGATCTCGGGTCTCCAGGATCACACCCTGGGCCAAAGGCAGGCACTGAACTGCTGAGCCACCCAGGGATCCCCTCGTGTGCCAATTATAAGCACCAACTAACCATCAATCAGCAGAAGGGTGTTAAACGGTGAGTCAAGGCAGAACTCCGTTGTTATTTTGTTTTAATTTTTCAAGAAGGGAAATAACAATTGTAGGATGTAATGGTCCTCTTGGTATTGAAGTCCTTGCTCCTCGCCCTGCCCATCCCCCAACCAGCTTCTCAGGAATTATAGAAGGGAAATCTGGGTTGCATTTTAAGAATAGGAAATCCAACTTAATACCCTTAAATTCAAACCAGTAGGCTCAGCAAATACATTTTCCCAACCTTTAATTCCTCAATCAAGAAAGAACAGCATACTGGAAACCTCTAGAAGGAAAGTAACATATTTTTAGTCCCTCTACGTCTAGATACTCAGGATGTTTAACCTTCTAATCCTTTTAATGCTTACAGTGTTTACCACCCGCCCTCTCCTCCCACTCCCTCAAAGGAGTTAAAGAATTTACGCAAGACCTTACCACTAGTAACAAGTAGCACTTTGGTTCAAATCCACGGCTTCTGCTATCAGAACGCATTCTGTTCTCCTGCCTTCAGGGACCGTGCTCACTCTCCTTGAGAAAGAGAGGAGTCTTTATAGGGCTTGTGGACATAGCACCGCACCTCTGATATGGAAGAGGTGGTCCTTCCTCTCTGCTCCTCTAAGGAGGGGCGTACTTGATGCATTTCTGTGGAAAGTAATGGTACATAAAGGTTCCCAACTCTAATAAACTGCTACTCGTTTGATTGCTGAACCCTATTAAGTCCACCTAAGAGCCTTAGTTATGAGAAATGGATTATCATGTCACCGTAGTGTGTGAAGTGAGGAAAGAGATTCATCAGCTCGTAAAGATGTGAGAATGTATACGTTTGATCCCAGAGAATTAACAGCTCTTTCCTGCCTGGCGTCTGTATAGGATACTTTGTGCTAGGGGTTTGGGGCCCAAAGTGACCTAAGTACTGTCTCTCTATTCCTTTTCTAGAGTTGTGTTAACAAATCAAAAAGTGAGAGGACTTAAACAACATTTTTCTGCCACAGCTTGAAAGCTGGAAGTCAGTAACCATGGTGTCGGCAGAGCCAGGCTCCCTCTGAAGGCTACAGGCAAGGATCCTTCTTGCTTTCTCCAGCTCCTGGTGCCTCCAGGAGTTCCCTGCCTTGTGGCTGCATCTCTCTACTCTCTGCCTCTGTCTTATATGGCCTTGCCCTGTGTATCTTATAAGGACAGGTGTCACTGGATTTAGGGCACACCCAGATAATCCAGGATGATCTCATGTCGAGATCCTTGTCTTAATTACATCTACAGCGACCCTTTTTCCAAATAAGGCCATACTCACTGGAGCTAGGGTTTCGAATGCAGACACAATTTGGGGGAACCACCATACAATCCACGACAGTCTCATATCTGGAGAATCGTGCAACTTCATATGGGAGACTGACAGGCAAACAAACAGGTAGAAAAAATTCACATGGATACTGTGAAAGAAGTTTATTTAGGGGGTGCTGAGCACACAAAGGAGCGCAACACGTACCATCTGGAGAGATTCAAGGAAAGCTTCACAAAGAAAGTAACCCTTGAGCTTGCTCTTGAAACACAAGGTGGATGAAAATATAAGAGAATAAACTGTTTGGGCTTCTAGCACAAAAAAAAAAATCTATATTCTATCACCTGCATATGTGTTTTGTTTGGTCTACAGAATATTTGCCTATATGATGTTTAAAGATTAATGCAATGAATTGCCACCATTTAAACCTGGGATATTTCAAGATGTCCCACTTCTAGGTCAGGTGTCAAGTGCTCTTTGTTGTTGTTGGATTTCCTGTATAATGGAGTTAATCAGAAAGACAAGTTTGGGTGCCTGGCTGGCTCAGTTGGAAGAGCATGCCACTCTTGATTACAGGGTCTTGAGTTCGAAGACTGACATGGGTGAGAGATTACTTAACTAAATAAAACTTTAAAAAATGTAGAAAGAGAAGTTTAATCTTATCTATGTCTCTGTTAAAAGTGATAAAGTCTGTGGTGGAGAGGACTTTGTGATTTAAAAAAAGTAAGAAGGCATACTTGTGTATGGAAGAGAAGAATTTTTTTTAAATGCAAATGTCTCTGTCATAAAAATAGATATTTTATTATCATCACCTACTTCATTTATATTTCTTGTGGATTTTTCTTTTGTGGGCATTTGAGCTATCTTCTCTTGCCTTTATATTTTATATCTGGGAAGATGTGTTGATAAGAGATTTCTAATACATAAAATGTGATCTGTAATAGTCTTTACTGCTATCTCATTGCTAAATAGGGAACCCATATATGGGAAGAAACTGGATATGCAGGCTTGAAGCCAGCATATGTTCTAAGCACTGACTGTTCCTGTTCCTTAAGAGCCTGGCCACCTAACTAGAAGGAACCCATCTGACGTTGCTCCCCCATGGTCCAAAACCCCAAAATATTCCTGGACAGAGCTAATGGCAACCAATAAGTACCCATTGCTGGAAACCAAAGAACATTTGGGCTCCTTGCAGGGCTATAGGTTTGGAGGTGTTCTCCATGCATGTTTCAGATAAGAAATGTCCATCTCAACCTGATAATTGGCTTATTATGCAATTTATTGTGTTTTTTTAATTGTATAAATTGGTATCCCACAATAAGCACTCCAGTTGAATTAAGATTTGGGATTAGCATAGTAATAGAATTTTACTAAATAGAAACGGAGAACTCTTTGCCTGACAAAAATTTAGGGCTTGTCAATTTACAAAGTCCAAAATCATTGTTTGGTGACTAGCAGCATACGGTCACCTTACTAACACAAAAACGGAGATCTGGCACTTCAGTAGGAACAATACCATAAAGTCTCCAGATAAATTTTAAGTCTTAGGGCTCAAGGTTACAACCTACATAGTCACAAACTAATTCTGGTGAGTTCTGGGAAGATGGTGGCAGGCACAGCAACACAGAGTTTGGATTTTCCCAAATGCCCACAAAAAAAAAAAAAATCAAAAGAAACAACTACTTAGTGAAACCCAAACTCAAAGCAACACGTATGCGCGCGCGGACACACACACACACACACACACACACACACACACAAGAAGTCATCCTCATGGAACCCCGAATGTAAAATAGTGGGGGGAAGAGTCACCAAGTATCACCAGAGTGGAAGTCAAGGCAGGGCATTTGAAGATAGGAGCTGAATCGGGGAGGGCTCTTTCTCACTTAAGGAACAGGTAATTAGAGAGAGCTTTTGTCAGGGCCCCCGGAGATGGACACAGCCTGTCCCTTAGGGTCTCTGGACGGTGGCTAGCTGGGGCCGTTCCAGGACAGGGCCCCACACTGAAGAATGCTGCTGTAAGTGAAAGCAATATTGGGCACCGTAGGAGAAAAACAGGTGAACAATACACATGACCCAGGTACAGGGGAAGAGGAACAGAGCCAGGGAATCTCAGAAATCAAGGTGCCATATTTTACAGTTTCACGAAAACAACAGAAAAGGAAAAAAAAATCTGACTGGACCATATCTTTTTAAATTTTTAAAAAGTTTTTATTTGGGACTTCGGGTAGCTCAGCCCTTGAGTACCCGCCTTCAGCTCAGGTCGTGATCCCTGGGTACCAAGATCGAGTCCCACATCGGGCTCTTTGCATGGACCTGCTTCTCCCTCTGCCTGTGTCTCGCCTCTCTCTCTCTCTCTCTCTCTCTCTCTCTCTCTCTCTCTCTCTCTCTCTCCCTCTGTCTCTCATGGATAAATAAATAAAATCTTTTTCAAAAAAGATAAAAAAGTTTTTATTTTAATCACTTGGGGCTCATGATGACAAGTGCACTCCTTTACCCCATTGCCTATTTCACTCATCTTCCCACTCACTTACCCTCTGGTAACCATCAGTTTGTTCTCTATAATTAAGAGTCTGTTTCTTGGTTTGTCTCTCCCTCTCTCTCTTTTTTCCCTTTTCCTTTGCATATTTGTTTTGGTTCTTAAACTCCACATATGAGTGAGATCATATGGTATTTATATTGCTCTGTCTTATTTCACTTGGCATTCTACTCTCTAGCTCCATCCATGTTGTTGCAAATGGTAAGACTTCATTCTATTTTATGGCTGAACAATATTATATATATATATATATATATATATATTATATAATTTTGATAAGGATTGCATTAAGTGTATATTGCTTTGAGTAGTAGGGGCATTTTTTAACAATATTTGTTCTTCTGATCCATAAGCATGGAACATTTTTCCATTTCTTCATGTCATCTTCAATTTCTTTCATATAGATATAGAAGATATATATATCTTCTTTATCCACTCACCTATCGATGGACACTTGGGCTGCTTCTGTATTGTGGCTCTTGTAGGGCTGCAGTAAACATAAAGGTGCATGTATTCCTTCAAATTAGTGTTTCTGCATTCTTTGGGTAAACACCTAGCAGTACAGCTGCTGGACTCTCCAGTAGCAATTTTTTTTTAACTTTCCGAGGAGCCTGCACACTGTTTTCCACAGTGCCTGCCCCCGTTTGCATTCCCACCAACAGTACACAAGTGGTCCTTTTTCTCCATATTCTTGTCAACATCTCTAGTTTCTGGTGTGCCTGATTTTAGCCATTCTGACAGGTGTGAGGTGAGGTGATACCTCCCTGTGGTATTGATTTTTGGATTTCCCTGATGGTGAGGGGTGTTGACCTTCTTGTCATGTATCAGCCATCTGGTTGTCTTCTTTGGTGAAATGTCTGTTCGTGTCTTCTCCCCATTTTTAATTTGAATATTTGGCTTTGGTGTAGAGTTGTATAAGTCCTTTTTATATTTTGGTTGCTCTCCTTTTATCAGGTATGCCATTTGCAAATATCTTCTCCCATCCAGGTAGGTTGTCTCTTAGTTTTGTTGACGGTTTCCTTTGCTGTGCAAAGCTTTTTATTTTGATGTAGTCCCAATAGTTTATTTTTACCTTTATTTCCCTTGATTCAGGAGACATTATCTAGAAAAATGATGTTATGGCCAGTGTCAGAGAAATTACTGCCTGTGCTCTCTTCCAGGATTTTTATGGTTTCAGGTCTCACGTTTAGGGCTTTAATAAATGTTGACTTTATTTTTGTCTAGGGTATAACAAAGTCCAGTTTCATTCTTTTGCATGTCGCTGTCCAGTTTTCCCAACACCATTTGTAGAAGAGAGGGTCTTTTCTCCATTGGCTATTCTTTCCTCCTCCATCAAAACATTAATTGACCATATAATTATGAGTTTATTTCTGGGTTTTCTATTCTGTTCTGTTGATCTATGTGTCTATTTTATGCCAGTACCATACTCTTCTGATTACTATAGTTTTGTAATAAAACTTGAAGTCTGGAATTGTGATACCTCCAGTTTTCTTTTTCTTTTTCAAGATTGCTCTGGTTATTTGAGGTCTTTTGTGGTTCCACATACATTTTAGGATGGTTTGTTCTAGTTTTGTGAAAAATGCTGTTGCTATTTTGATAAGGATCGCATTAAATGTGTATATTGCTTTGAGTAGTAGGGGCATTTTAACAATATTTGTTCTTCTAATCCATGAGCATGGAACATTTTTCCATTTCTTCATGTCATCTTCAATTTCTTTCATCAATGTTTTATAGTTTTTAGAGTATAGGCGTTTCACCTATTTAAGTTTATTACTAGATATCCTATTGTTTTCAGTGCAATTTCAGTGAAACTGTTTTCTTAATTTCTCTTCCTGATGCCTCATTATTGGTGTATAAAAATGCAACAGATTTCTGTACATTGAAATCATATACTGTGATTTTACTGAATTCATTTATCAGTTCTAGCAGCTTTTTGGTGGAGTCCTTCAGGTTTTCTATATATAGAATCACGTTATATACAAATAGTGAAAGTTTTACTTTTTCCTTACTGATTTGGATGCCTTTTATTTCTTTTGATTGTGATTGTTTGGCTAGGACTTCCAGCACTATGTTAAACAAAATAGTGAGAGGGGACATCCTTGTCTTGTTCTCGACCTTAGAGAAGGGCTCTTAGTGTCCCCCCATTAAGGATGATGTTAGTTGTGTTTTTTTAAGCATGGCCTTTATGATATTGAGGTACTTTCCCTGTAAACCTACTTTGTTGGGGGTTTTTATAATGAATGGCTGTTGTATGTCAAATGCCTTTTCTGTGTCAGCTGAAATGATCATATAGTTCTTTTCCTTTCTCTTATGGGTGTGTTGTATCACGTTGATTGATTTGTGAATATTGAACCACCCTGGCAACCCAGGAATAAATCCCACTTGATCATGGCGAATGATTTTTTTAATGCATTGTTGAATTTGGTTTGTTAGTATTTGGGATTTCTGTATGAATGTTCCTCACAGATATTGGCTTATGGTTCTCTTTTTTGTGGTATCTTTATCTGCTTTTGGTATCAGGGTAATGCTGGCCTCATAGAATTTGGAAGTTTTCCTTCTTCCATTTTGGGAATAGTTTGAAAAGAATTGGTATTGACTCTTTAAATGCTCAGTAGAATTCGCCTCTGAAGCCATCTGTCCCCAGACTTTTATTTTTTAGGAGTTTTTGATTACTCATTCAACTTCCTTGCTGGGGATTAGTGTACTTAAATTTTCAACTCCTCTTGTTTCAGTTTTGTTGGGTTATATGTTTCTAGGAATCTATCACTTTCTTCTAGGTTGTCCAATTTGTTGGAATACAGTTTTTCATAATATTCTGTTATAATTGTATTTCTGCAGTGTTTGTTATTATTTCTTCTCTCTTATTTCTGATTTAATTTGTCCTTTCTTTTTCTTGATAAATCTGGCTAGAAGTTTATCAATTGTATTGATTTTTTTTAAAGAACCAACTCCCACTTTCATTGATCTATTCTACTGTTTTTTTTTTTTATGTTTCTAGATCATTGATTTCTGCCCTAATATTTATTATTTCCTTCCTTCTGCTGGTTCTAGGTTTTGTTTATTCTTTTCCTAGCTCCTTCATGTATACGATTAGGTTGTCTATTGGAGATTTTTCTTGCTCTTTAAGGTAAGCTTGTATTGCTATAAACTTTTCCCTGAGAATCATTTTTGCTGCATTCTCAAAATTTTTGAATCATTGTGTTTTAATTTTCATTTTTAGAGGTATTTTTTATTTCACCTTTTATTTCCTGATTAACCCATTTGTTGTATAGTAGCATGTTATTTAACCCCCATGTTTTTGTGTCTTTCCAGATTTTTTAAAGTGCTTGATTTATACTTTCATGGGGTTGTGGTCAGATGGGATGAATGGTTTGACTTTGATCTTTTGGAAATTGTTGAGGCTTGTTTTGTGACCTAATATGTGATTTATTCTGGAAAATGTTCCATGTGCACTTGAAAAAAATGTATTCTGCTGGTTTAGGTGCAATGTTCTGAATATATCTCATAAATTCATCTGGTCCAGTGTGTCATTCAAAGCTATTGTTTCTTTGTTGCATTTCTTTTTGGGTGATCTGTCCATCCATGTAAGTGAGATGTTAAAGCCTCCTACTATTATTTTAATATTATCATTTCATTCCTTTATGATTGTTATTAACTGTTATATGTATTTGGGTGTTCCCATGTTGGGTGCATAAATATATACAATTGTTACATCTTCTTGTTGGATTGTCCCCTTTATTATTATACAGTGTCCTTCTTTGTCTCTTGTTACAGCCTTTGTTTTAACATCTATTTTGTCCAATATAAGTAAGTATGACTACTCTGGCTTTCTTTTAATATCCATTTGCATGATAAGTGTTTCCTTGTCCCCTCACTTTCTATCTCCAGGTGTCTTTAGGTCTGAAATTAGTCTCTTGTAGACAGCATAGAGATGGGTCTTGTTTTTTAATCTACTCTGTCAACCTATGTCTTTAGATTAGAGTGTTTAGCCCATTGACATTCAAAGTAATTATTGACATGTATTTATTGTCATTTTGTTACTTGTTTTGTAGTTTTTCCCTTCCCTTTCTTCCCTTTGCTGATTTTCTCTAGTGATATACTTGGATTCCTTTGTCTTTACTCTTTGCATATCTAGTACTGATATTTGATTTATGGTAATTATTATGTTTCTATATAACATCTCCTGCATATAGTAGTCTATATTGTTTATTGACATGTAATTTCAAAACCATTCTTTACTTTTCACTCTCCACCCCCTCACATTTTAGGAATGTGGTGTCATATTTAACATCCTTTATTTTGTGAATCCCTTGACTAATTTTTATAGAAATACTTATTTTTACTGCTTTTGTGTTGTTGACATCCATTTGCTTGATAAAAATTTCTCCATTCCCTTTACTTTCCATCTGTAGGTAGCCTTAGGTTTAAAATGAGTCTCTTGTGGGCAGTGTCTAGATGAATCTTATTTTTTTTAATACATTCTGTCACTGTATGTCTTTTGATTGAAATGTTTAGTCCATTTACGTTCAAAGTAATTATTTATAGATATGCATTTATTGCCATTTCATTACTGGTTTTATGGTTGTTTCTGAAGACTTCCTCTGATCCTTTCTTGTCTTTTTCTCTTTTGCGGTCTGGTGGTTTCTTTAAGTAATATGTTGGGATTTCTTTCTCTTTATAATTTGCATATTTATTAGTGGCTTTTGATTTGTGGTTACCATTAAGTTTGTATATAACATCTTCTGCATATAACAGTCTGGTTTAATTGTCATGAACTCGTTTAGTTTAGTTTTTAGTTAGCTGGTTCCCTCCCCCCTGCCCCGCCCCGGGAAACTTTTTATCTCTCCTTCTATTCTGAATGTTAGCCTTGTACTATCTTACTTACTATATTCTTGGCTGTTGGTTTTTCCTATTCATATTTGAATATGTCATCCCCATTTGAATATATCATGCCACTCCTCTGCAATGGCAATTTGCTGCTGAAAAATCTGTTGATGGCCTTAGGAGTTTCCTTTGTATGCAACTGTCTTTTTTTTTTTTTTTTGTCTTGCTGCTCTTAATATGTTTTCTTTATCACTGCATTTTGCCATTTTAATCCAACATGTCTTGGTATATATCTGCTTTTGTTGATTATGTTTGGAGTTCACTGTGCTTTCTCCATCTGGATATCTGTTTCCTTCCCCAGATAAGAGAAGTTTTCAGCTATTATTTCCTCAAATAAATTCTCTTCCCCCTTTTTTACCTCTTCTTCTTCCAGGACTCTTAGAATACGAATATTATACATTTGAAGGAGTCACTGAGTTCCCTAAGTCTATTCTTGTTTACATAATTCTTTTTTTTTTCTCTTTTGTCCAGCTTAATTACTTTCCATTTCTGTCTTCTAGGTCATTAATTCATTACTCTGTTTATTTCAGCCTGCTGTTCATTCCACCATAAATGTTTCTCCTTTTGTTTACTGAGCCCTTTCTCTCTTCTATGTTATTCCTTATCTCTGTTAATGGTCTCATGGATATTCTCCACTCTTGTCTCAAGTCCAGTGAATAGCCTTATGATCACTGTTTTTAAGTTCTCCACCAAACATGTTACTTATACCTATTTCACATAGATCCTGACTGTGGCCTTGTCGTGCTTCTTCATTTGAAACAAATTTCTGTCTTCTCCTTTTGTCTGATTCTCTGTAACTCTTTCTCTGTGTTAGGAAAGTCAGCTATGTCTCCCATTCTTGAAGTTAATGTCTTTATGAAGCCTTGTAGTGTCCTGCAAAGTAGTGTCTCCTGGTCCCCAGAGCCTGGTGTTTCCCAGAGTGTCTTCAATGTGTATTGTGTGTTGTCTGCTCTTATGACCTGGCTGCTTTATCCTAGAGGCCAGTTGCCTGCAGAGGTTCCCTTTGCCTGTTGTGGGCAGTTTGGTCCCTAAATGTGGCACATTTTATCTCAGTGTGCTCTGGTCTGCTTGTGAAATAAGTATTGCAAAAAAAAAAATGAAATAAGTATTGCCACCCTCACTGGAACCAAGGCTCCACAAAACTCCCAGGTTAGGTTTTGGCTGGTCTTTTAAAGAAAAAGGTCATTTCACAAATAAATACAAAACCAAAAGAAAATTAAGAGCCAATAAACAAAATAAATAATACTCAAGAGAAATAGAAGGTTAAAGAGAGAAAAGTTTTATAAAAAGTGAAGAAAGCAACAAAGGATTGAAGAGAAAGCAAATATTGAAAACAGGCAAAGAAGATACAGCTTACAAAAAATGCAAGTCCAAGAAAAATGAAAAAACAAAGCAAGAGAACAGAGAAAAATATTAAAAGCTATAATTGAAGAAAACTTTCCTCAAATAAAAAGAAAGATACAGATAAAACTACATATAAAAAGCATATACTATGTAAAACCCAGAAAAATTAATACCAGTAAATAGCCTAGTAAAATTTCAGCATGTTAAAGAAAAAAAGTCCTTTGGACAATGAGACAATAACAGCAAATGATATATGAGACATAAAATTAGATCATCATCAGACTTCTTGACAATAACACTTAGAGCAAAATAAAATACTGTAAAATGTTTGACTATTGAATCAAAGTAAGTGTGAACCTGAGAGTGTATATTTAGCAAAACTGAAGAGTATAAATAAACTGTGATTAATATATAATAATTCAGAGAAAGCCAGAGATCTTTTTAAAGAATCAACTGGATTCAGAGAGCCATAATGACTAGAGATATATCTATATCAAAACCAATGGTGATAATTAATTTTATATATAATTAATAACATCTATTTTATATGTATTATACATATGTAATTGAAAATAAACCAGAATTATAGGGGAAAGTTTTAAGTGTTTAATGGATATGTGATCTGATAATGGATTTAGACAAATAATAAAAAGCAAGATTAAGGATAACATATGCAAAAAATTTAATAGTTTACAGTAATCATAAATGGTATCTTTACCTATTTATCTACCCACCTACCTATCCATCAACAGTGGAAACCACAGTAGTAGTAAGTATCTTTGAACCCAGATTTTAGTCTTTGTATACTATTTCTTATTAAAGGAATTTGGCCCTTCTTGGAAAAATCTGGCTGAATCCAAGTTTAAAGGAAAAAAATGAACAATGAATCTGTAATATCTTCACACTCAGATAGCAAAGAAGTTATCAAAGACTACTAGGGTGATATCAATAGACTCAGAAGAAAATTTAAAGAGGCCATCACTGACTACAGATGGGAAAAACTAAGCTTCAATAATGATAAGAATAAGAATATATCAAACATACTTAAATTCATGAGTTTATTATGATTAAAAAACTAATTCATCTTTTTTGATGATGGCAAGGAACCAATTTATTACCTTGCAAATTGAATAAATGATAAAAACAAATGAAGTATTTACCTTTTCTTTCCCATATGAACTGTATAACTGATTAAACAAATAGAAAAATAGAAGGGAAGAGAGAAGAAATGGGTAGGAAATATCAGAAAGGGAGACAGAACATAAAGACTCCTAACTCTGGGAAATGAACTAGGGGTGGTGGAAGGGGAGGAGGGTGGGGGGTGGGGGTGAATGGGTGATGGGCACTGAGGGGGGCACTTGACGGGATGAGCACTGGGTGTTATTCTGTACGTTGGCAAATTGAACACCAATAAAAAATAAATTTATTATTAAAAAGAAAAACAAATATAAAAATTAAAAACAATTTAATAAAATCATGAAAATTAGGTTTCAGAATTAGAATGCCAACATTTTATAATCCCTAAGAGTAATAAATTAATGAATTTAGACATTGAATATCATTGGCTGCTAACAACACAAAATAACAAAACCAAGGCATTATGATGGAAGGATCGATCCATCTATAGTTTTACCATAGGGATCAAACTTGAGTCTGATGAAGTGTCCAGATAGAGCAGAAAATTTAAAGCAAATACAGAAATGAGAGGAATACGTTGAATCACACTATGAATGTGAAATCAGTAAAATCCAGACTATGAGAAACTCTGTAAACAAAATGTCATGGGTAGGTAAGGGATAAACTGTAATGCAAAAGAAATAGAGTTGGGGGAACATATAGAAAGAGAAAAAACAGGGACACCTGGGTGGTTCAGCAATTGAGCACCAGCCTTCAGTTCCGGGCATGACCCCAGGGTCCTGGGATCGAATTCCACATCGGGTTCCCTGCAGGGAGCCTGCTTCTCCCTCTACCTGTGTCTCTGCCTCTCTTTGTGTCTGTCATGAACAAATAAATAAAATATTTGAAAAACAGAGAGAGAGAGAGAGAGAGAGAGAAACAGAGAGAGAGAAAACAGTATCAAGTTTAAAAAAAAATGTACTATTGCCTAAGGTGAAAGAATGGTCTGGAAGGTCTTGAAGTTACACATGACATCCATACTGTTACTAATTATAGTTTGACTTATTTCCAAGGAATTCAGTAAACAATGTAACTTTCTTAAATTAGGAGGTAATTTTTCACCTGTAAGAGTTGTTGCTGAAATATTATAGTGAAAAGTTTTAGGGGGGAAAATGACCATATGTTGCTATTTTCTAAAATAAAAGAAAAAAGAAAAGAAAAGAAAAGAAAAAAGAAAAGAAAAAAAAACAAAACAAAAAACTATTCATTTACTTATTTGAGAAAGAGAGACAGCACATGCATGAGTCAGAGGAGGGGTAGAGGGCGAGAGAGCATCTCAGGTAGACTCTCTGCTGAACACGGAGCCCATTGCAGGGCTCTATCTCATGACTCATGAGATCACGACCTGAGCCAAAATCAGGAGTAGGACACTCAACTGACTGAGCCACCCAGACGCCCTCATGCTTTTAACTTCATTTGGTCCTCTTTCCCACCTCTGTATTTGCAAATATTCTATTTTCTTTTATAGCTTGTCATCCCTCAGATCTGGGCCTGACACATCAATTCCTGAGGCACTATGTCCTGATCATCCTTTTGCACTTAAATATTTACTAGCTGAAGAAATTCTTGTTTTGTTCACCCCTGGATTATACTATATAGAGTTGCTGATGTGAGAAGTGTCTGAAAATCAGGGCTCATAACTCAATCAGCAGTAATTTGAAGGATCTATATCAAACCGCCATTTGCTTTATCTGTGGCATCTGAATATCCATGAATATGTCTGAAGGCTTCTTGTGATTCCTTATTTTTAGCAGCTCTTGAAATATTTTTCTTTGGTGTCCTCCCTCCCCTCCCCTACACATACACAGAATCTGAAAAGGCAAGACGTTTTTATGCTGTATAGCATATATTTAAACTCATACCATCTCTAGATATCCTCCAAGTCTGCAATGATTCGTTTAGTCATGTTTTTCCTATATGATAACATTGGAGCATACAAAGAATTTTTCATTGCTTTTTTATATGTTCAATGTCTGGTCTCCCCACACATTAGACATCATGGTTCATGAAGATATTAACTTACTTTCCTCTTCATTAAACTCAGTGCCTAACATCCTACTTGAGACATAAAAGGCACTTGATATCTATTAAGAAAATGCCCAAGTGACTAAACAAATACAGTTTGCTAATATCTCCCTCTAAGTGCATCATCCAAAGTAAATACATGATTCTAAATGTCATCTAACTACTACAGAGTACAGTCATTGTGTATGGTCTCTGGATCTGGGTATTTCATGGTCTTAATGCAGCCAGTGAATTACTGAATTGTTTTCCCCCTCCTTGCTAAAGAGCGTGTCCCAAAGTCAGCTCATACTTAATCTACTGCCGGTTAAGTCTCATGTCACAAAACTTGTACTTATCTCTCTCTTCCCCAAGCAAGTTTTATTACTGACATTTTTAAAATATTGCAATTTGCTTGTAAGAGGAAACTTAACAGGAATAAATACTTTTTCCAGTCCAAAAATCTAACTGTTGAGATCTTTCTGAATTTCACAAAACATAAGCCATCTTCCTCGGATTTACAGCAGCAATAATCTATCTTCTTCGTAAAAGGCATCAATCAAGATGTGGCAAGATGAAGCTCCCTACAGAACACTGAAGACCCAAGTGCCCATTTTCTCAGATTGATGTGGATCTGAAAATCAATGGCATTTTGTATTCTTCCTTAGTACTGTTACTAATCCTACATTCTTCCTGTTTCCAAGCATAGCTTGATAAACCTTATAAAAGTTGAATCCTAGGCTGAAGACAGAGTGAGACCAGATTGAAAGAAAAAAGAGCAAGTAGAGATGAAAGAGATTGAGAACCAAAGAGAGAGAGAGAGAGAGAAAACCATTGACTAATCCATCATTATCAAAATGATAAGAATCATTTGATATTGTTTATTTTTCAAAAAAGTATTTTGACTTCTTGTGAACCCTCTTTTACTTATGAGTCCTCACAAACCATCTAGTTAGTATTTTTCCAGAAATTTGTAGAACCAAATTATTTTTCTGATTTATAATTTCTGAAATGTATAACTTCATAAATTTTAAAATACAGCTTCATGGATTACAATACCCTCTAGAGTAATAGGGTAAGTGTAGTTTAATAAAAAAAACAAGTATTAAATGCTGATTTTGTCAGAGTATTAGAAAACTAGTCAGGATCCAATGATATCACATTTAATAGAGATTTGATCAAAAATGTTTTTGGAAGTCTACCTATTGCTGGATTTGATAGCATCTACAATTCTTATTTTAAATGCTTCAAGTTAAAAAAAAAATCTTATATTAGCAAAACAGTCAATCTGTGGAAGATTGATGGATGGAATAGACAGTTCCAAAAATGAAAATGCTTATATTGTCTCTGTAGCACTTACAGAAAAAGTGGCTACAAATATCAGGGACTTTTTCATCAAGTCTAATAGCTCAGACTTTGGACTTTTTCATCTCTAACCATATAACTGTCACTTTCTAGATATGCAAACCTTGACACATTGACACTTTTCTTAAAACCTTTCAGGGCCTTCCCCCTCTTTAGTATTAATGAGATAAGAACACTTTATGTAGTACAGCTGGGGAATATTAGAAGAGGGTGGTAGATTTAAAGCACCTGTAATAGTACTTGACATACAAAGATAGCTCAGCCAATGTTCCCTTTTCATGGTGGCTCTGATAATGACTACGCATTCAACCGGCCCTTATTTTGCATCTGAACAATTCATCTGTTAATTGTAAATGAGCTATAACAGAATATAAAATCACAACAGGTATTTTTCTGTGTGCACATCTGTCACCCTGCTGAAACAATTTTGGATCACCCAGTGTAATTCAACCCAGATTTGACAGAGGCAAAGAAAAATTAGATTAGGTGGGGCCTTATAAATTTCATAACAGTAGGGGGGCTGTTTTTATACTATTATTTCCTTGAGCCAAAAAAGCCCAGTTCTGGAGGAACAATGGATATGTGCTAAGACTTGGCCCCAAAGACAACAAGCTTCATTAATTCAGTGTCTTGACCAAAAACTCAGCAAAATAGGTTTTGTTACTTTTCCACAGAACTCAGAACAGTCTGTAACCATGCTTATGGGAAGTGGAAGAGAGACCCAGATTCAAATAGGAAAATAAAATGAAATATGGGAAGCGAAAGACCTGAACCAATTGTGGTTTATCTACATTTTATAATAAAGAGGCTTAAAATTACTGAGATTTTTTTCTATCAGGAAGGACTTCACCAAAGTAGCTGAAAGAAACATTGTCATTAAAAATAAAACATATGGTGACCACATTCAATGGGAAAAAAAAAAACAAACTACAGTTTCACCATTCCTTAAGAAAATGTGTCATCAGGCTTGATTTTGCCTCTTACTTCTGGATTATGGACTAAAAAGAGAAACCTAAGTATAGTTTATGACTTATTTTGTTTTGATATCATCTTTCTATTTTTGAGAGAAAAAAATCAAGGAAAATGCCACATTATAAAATTGGACGTCCCTTGAGAGTTCTCTGAGAACCCTCTATAATTCTATACAATCATACTCCAAAGAATACTTAACAAACTGTTTTCTGTTAGATGACAGCTTAGCCTGGCTATGATCAGAGTAAGTGGCTTTGATTCCCAGCTATATGACCTCCTAACTCTGTGATTGTGGATAAATTACTTAATCTCCCCGAGGCTTAATGTTATCTGCAGAAGGGTGATAACAGTGTAATTGTGAAGGATAAATATGATAAGAAATGTAAAGTACTCAGCACAGGTCTGGTACATACTCTCTCAATAATACAAATACTAAACTTATATTTATAACATATAAATACATTATTTATGTAGTATGTAAGCATTTTCAAACATAGTGTTGTTATTATTTGGAACCAGACTCCCTAGTTCTAAATCATCCCGACTCTGCAACTTACCAGCTGAAAAATCTTAAAACACGTGACAATCATTTTATGACTTGATTTCTCTGCTGGTAAATAGGTTGTAACAGGCCCTCCCTCTTAGAGTTGTTATAAGGATTAAACACTTTAAGATGTTCATGTATAAAACCTTGGCATTTAGTAAGTACCACGCAGGGGTTAGCAAGTATTATTGATATTGTTTTCATTATGGAATATTGCTACTTGAGATTTTCATCTTATCCTACCAAATCAAAGTGTTGATACAAAGTGGGAGAAAAGTTGAACAGGTATTATAATACACCTAAAAATAAATGAGTGTTGTTCGATTTCCTCTTTCAAAAGAGTTAGCTGCGGAAAGACACGGATAGACACTTTCCAAAGAAGACGTCCAGATAGCTAACAGACACGAGAGAAATCACTCCACATCACTCAGCATCAGGGAAATACAAATCAAACCCACAATGAGATATCACCTCACACATGTCAGAGCAGCTAAGATTAACAACGCAAGAATCAACAGATGCTGGTGAGGATGCAGAGAAAGGGAAACCCTCTCACGCTGTTGGTGGGAATGCAAGCTGGTGCAGCCACTCTGGAGAAGCTGTATGGAGGTTTCTCAAAAAGTTAAAAATAGAGCTTAAAGGGCAGCTCGGGTGGCCCAGCAGTTTAGCGCCTGCCTTCAGCCCAGGGCCTGATCCTGGAGACCAGGGATTGAGTCCCACGTCGGGCTCCCTGTATGGAGCCTGCTGCTCCCTCTGCCTGTGTCTCTGCTTCTCTCTGTGTGTCTCTCATGAATAAATAAATAAATAAAATCTTAAAAAAAATAGAGCTTAGAGCTATCCTACGTCCCAACAATTGCATTATTAACAATAGCCAGAATACAGAAAGAGTCCAAATGTCCATTAACTGATGAATTGATAAAGAAGAAAAGAAGAGATGGAGTGTATATACATATATCTACATATATACATGGAGTGTATACATATATATACATATATATAACATATATTATATATTTATAATTATATATTTTACATATATTATATAATTATATATTATTTATATATTGTGTATATTACATATATAATATATACATATATATTGGAATATATACTTAGTGGAATATTACTTGGTCATCAAAAAGAATGAAATCTTGCCATTCACAATGACGTGGATAGAGCCAGATTGTTTCATGCTAAATAAAATAAGTCAGATGGAGAAAGACAAATACCATAAGATTTCACTCATACATGGAATTTAAGAAGTGAAGCAGATGAACAGATTGGGGGGGAGAACAAGAGGGAAACAAACCTTAAGAGATCTTCAAGATAGAGAACAAAATTAAGGTTCATGGAAGGAGGCGACTGGAGTTGGGTTAGATGGGTGACGGGTATCAAGAGGGCGCTTGTTGTGATGAGCACTGGGGGTTGCATGTAAGGGATGAATCATTGAATTTCACACCTGAAACCAATATTGTGCTGCGTGTCACCTAACTAGAATTTAAATAAAAATTTTTAAAAAGAAAAGGAAATTAAAAAAAAAAAAAGCCATGTCTTGCCTCCAGGGCTCTATCGGATTTCCCTTCCACCTCCTCTCACCTTATCTCCCTGAACTTGTCCATGTCACATCTTACTCTGGGAAGCCTCCCTGGACCTCCTCCTGGCCCACACCCTGGAGTGTCCCGTGTTGTACCGCCTTTGTCACGACCTTGCTCCACGAACCATGGCCTGAGTAATTACCACTGCCTCTTACAAAATGATAACATCTTTGCAGGAAAGGTCCCTATTTATTTTGTTTCTCATTATATATCCTCCGTGATATAATATATTGTGAAAACACATTGCCTTGGTATTCACTAACTTAACAAGGGGAATCGGAATGGGTCAGTGGGTAGCATTTGCATGGCCTGGGACAAAAGTACAAGTCAGTGAATATATCAGTATCACTTTAACAAGCATTCACAGGCACGTCTACTTTCTTACTCTGATATGCTTAAGGTTCCTGTTTCTCTATAGCTAAAATTTAGGAAAAAATCAAAAATTAATATATCATTCTAAATGTGTGGGTATTTTACCAATGCTCTGGATATATCTGGAAGAAAAACAAAAAGCAAAAGAAAAAAGAAAAACAAAAAACAGTGGAAATATATATATATATATATATATATATATATATATATATATATAATCCTGTATTTTTATTTCAGGAAATCAGTATGCTGCTATAAATGACTTCATATCATGTGTGTTCAACTACAGATATTTAAAAGATGAAGGTAAAATGGAAATGTATCTAAGATGTTGAAAATCCAAATATATAGTCACTAAAAATAACTGCTGCTGCAAAAACAAAAAAAAAATTAATTTTATGCTTTTCAAAAAACAACTTTTCTAACAAAACGCAAAACTAAAAGGCTAAATACAGATGATCATGGCAAATTTTAAATTAAGCAAAACTGAAATTCCGACTTTCAATTTTAAATTGATTACTACATATTTTATATTATAATTATTAGAATTATACTCACATAAATATGTAACACATGTACCATGTATGTTTACATACGTATCCACGAAACACATATTGGGCCTTTGAGATATACAAAAAATGGACATTCTGATACGCAAGCGCATGTTACATCCATGCCATCTCAGAGCAGGGATTTGGCCAGTTAACCAATTTGTCTTTGCTCTCCTTTAAGCACCACGCCGTCAAGTCTTCCCTGAACTCAAAAGCAGACATCAGAGGCATGACGACGACAGTCTTTTACAGAATTCAGATGCGGTTGTCTTTCATTTCAATGACAGAGGGGCAGAGGAGTGAAGAAATATTTCTCTAGGGCCTCAGTGGGGTCAGTCCCGACAGCAGATGTTTAGGGCTTCTGGCTTGTGTTTCCGAGTGCTGAGCCCTGCACCCCAAGTCACAGAAGCGTCCATGAGTTCCTCAGTACATGAACTTACTTTCTCTGTGATGACTATGTTGGGAGCTCTAAAGAAAGGAGCACAAGGAAAATCCTCTCTTGCCCAGACCTGAAGATGTACCAGCTTTATTCTGGTTTGCTGTGGAGAGAGTTGGGGAACATTCTGATTCAAGGAATTCTGAAAAGTTTCTCCATAGAAATTGTAGTTTAACTTTATCGAAGCTTTTCATGAATGATGCCTAGATGTCTCATGAAAGTGCGTGTGATGGGACTTTTCAGCGTGTATTATTAATCTTCTTTTTGTAGCAAAATTCAGGTTTCGACGTCTTTGAGTGTGGTCCCAAATAGCCAAACTAGGCCAACAAGAAGCACCAAAGTCCATGAACGTACTGCCTGCTCAGCAGAAATACTTTACGTTTTAAGGTCATCACCGGACATTTTGTATCTGATGACCTAGAGACAATGATAGGTCGTAAGTGAAAAATTAGATCGGCCATACACTCACGTGCGCGCACACACACGTTCACTAGGATATTGTACTTATCATTTAAAAAGGTGCACACACATTGCTCTGTAGTTATTGTGGCCAAATAGTACTCTCCCATTCTCGCTCAGTCCTTCCCTCCTTCCCTCTACCACCCGCCCCGTCTCCCCACCTCTTCTTTAACTCAACAAATCATGCTGAATATGTGCTAGGTGTTATTTCCGATTCCAGGGGGCAGAGTGAGAATAGTACTTAGGATAATCAGGGCCCCTGACATAGGGGAGTTTGCATTTGAAGGCAGGAAAGGTGGCCTAGTCACAAAGCGAATTAACAGGTCAGGTAAAGTTAGGGAGTGATGGGCATCAGGGAGAAAATAAGACAATGGGGGGACAGAAAGTCACTTGGGGGACCCAGGGATGTCAGGTGGGATGGACAGGGAGGACCTGTCTGAAATGACAAGGATGTGCTGCTTCCTGTCTAAAGCTGATTGAAGTCTTCCTCTATTGATTTAGTACTTCCCTGACCTGTATTTTGACTTCTGTACCGCATTCTATTATTTTTATTTATTTATTTTTATTTTTTGTTTTTGCCACCAAGCCTCCTATTTTCCCTCCTCCTGGGAACACCAGCCGTTGTACTGAGAACAATCCCTTCGGCATCTCTAATTGTTCCCATGGGGTTCCCAGGCACAGTCCCGGCCTGGCCCTATAGCGGTACATGTCACAGGCTTACTCAATTACAGTTCACAATCCTCTGGTCATAGGCGGGGCCCCCCGGACAGACAGGTGAGCACAGTCTGGCCAGGCAAGGTCTTTCTCTAGGATTTCTCTAGGATTGTACATGCTGAGGCTGACCGAGAGAATTTCATTTTATGGAATGTGAAATGATATCATTTGGACTCTGGAATCTGTGTCAGTCCCAACTCTGGATGTCACAGTTTGAGTTAGTATTTACATTTTCTTCCTAAACGTTTTTTGATATGGGTCACTGTCACTTGCAGCCAGAAAAGTCCCAAACGCATCTGCCCGCTCTGCTGATTCCTTTCCGTTATGTAAATATACCCAAGCTTCTCTTGTTAAAAACAAGACAAATTGCATTTTCTAATACCATGTCCTCACCCAGATACCATTTCTCATTCTTATTCTCTAGTCCTCTGTCTTTTTTTTCACTACCTCCTTATTAAATTGTATGCCCTAAATCTTTTATCTTTCTTTCTTTCTTTCTTTCTTTCTTTCTTTCTTTCTTTCTTTCTTTCTTCCTTCCTTCCTTCCTTCCTTCCTTCCTTCCTTCCTTCCTTCTTTCAGATTTTATTTGTTTATTCATGAGAGACACAGAAAGAGGTAGAGACAGAGGCAGAGGGAGAAGCACATTCCCTGAGGGGAGCCTAAAGCAGGACTCGATCCTGGGATCATGACCTGAGCCAAAGGCCAACACTCAATCACTGAGCCGCCCTGGTACCCTGCCCTAAATCTATTTCTTTACTTTCCATTAACCAGCCATACTTCAGTCTGGCTCTGTTTCCACCACACAACTCTGAATTTGTTTTTAGCAAAATCACTGCAAATGACCTTGTTGCAAAATCCAATAGATACTGTTCGGATATTGCTCGATATCACCTAAAATAGAGAGATTTTTCTGCCGTGCTGGCTAAACCATCATTCGGACTCGGTTTCCCACCTGCCTCTCTGATGAGTCTTCCTCTTGATTACTATTCTGCTTTAGTATCTGCGTCTCTCTCAAACGTTGCTGTTCCCCACTGGTGCTCTCTTTGGATCTCTTCTCTTGATGCTCTTTCACTCCAGCCCATCCTAGGCATTGTCCGAGCTTTAATCGCCACACATTCCCAACAATTCCCAAGTCAATATTTCCTGTTCAAGCTTGACGTCAAATATCCAGACACACACATAGAGTAGCCCGTTAGACACTACCTAGAGCTCAACAGAACCCTCACAGTCAATATCTACCAAACTTAGATCACATTCTGCATGAAGCCCCCTCTACCTGCTGCGTTCCTCAGCTCAGTAAAGAGTACCCTAAGCCACCCTGTGTTCCAAGCCAGACTCTGGCATCATGAGACAAGCAACCGTGTAGAGCTATCCTGAGCATGAAACAAATTACCTAACACATTGGCCTGCACTGATCAACAAAGAGTAGGCTTGAGAGACATATTCTTAAGGAATGAAGAGAATCAAACCCATTTTAAGGAACCGTGATATATACAACACATAAATGACTTGTATACAGGGTAAGTAGGCACAGGACCACACTACCTCATTTATTTATTTAAAAGGAAAAAAAAAATAAATCTCATCTTCACTTCCTCAGCACAAAATCCTCCCTACTGCTTAACATAGGCTGCAGGGGGCCTGAAAGATGTCTGCTCATACTTCCCTGGCATGTTAAGCATTATCTCCCCATGGAAGCCTCTGGGCATTGCTTGCTGCCTCCTGAGAGCTCCCCCAGCTTCCTGTGTATTCCTCTGTATGAACATTTATCACGTTGTGTAGTTACTAGTTGTTTATGAGACTCTCTCCTCTATAGGCTTTGAACTTCTTAAGTTTGAGGGCCCTGTCTTAACCATGACATCTCTAAGTTTAATGCGACGTGAACTTCTCTGTGAAACATGCACATTTTAAATGGCCTATAAAATCCTCCCTCCCCTAATTACAAACTTGTGAACTGGGAGGCATTCCCAGAAAAACAAATGACTACAGCGCTCAATGTGTTGTCTCCTTTGTATCTTGCAGATATGAAGCAAAGCAACATCAGCTTACCTTCCTCCCAGAACAATAAATATATGTAAATTTGGTGAATTTAACAATTAGGCTTTCCTATTGAATACCTGCAGACTTATACTGAGGATAGGCCCCACCATCAACTCAGATTGAGAAAATTTGTTATGAGGAACATTCCCTTATCTCAGCTGTCTTTGATTTACTCTTTAGCTTGACTCCCAAGTGGAATCTTTTGATTTTAGTTCATTTCATGACTAATGCTGTAAGATGCTGATTGCTTGAGTTAAAGTCTCTTTGCTTCTCAAGCCATTCACATGTAATCACTAACCAAAGAACAAAACAATGTCAGCTTTCCAAGATCCAAAGCACTCTGTGTAGTGTTCCCAGGTTGGCTACATACGAAAGAACTGAGAGTGATAGTAGGAAGGTGTCTGGCCTCTTGAGCTTCCCTGAAGGGTGTTTTCTAGGCCTTGGTTCAGATTTTTGAACCTCTTTTGTAAAATTATCACAATATGAGAATAAAAGGCTGTAGCCTACTCTTGCTCAATGACCACCAATGTCTTCATGAAAACATGAGTATTACTTTCCTACAGCTGCCATTAAAAAAAAAATATTGTCTGAAAATCAACACTAACTTATTATCTTATAGTTCTGGAGGTCAGAAGTCCAACAAATCTTCACTGGGCTAAAATCCAGATGTCTGAAGGGATGAATTCCTTATTGGAGGCTCTATGTGAAAATACGTTTTCTTACTTTATCCAGTTTCCAGAGGCTGCCTACTTTCCTTGTCTCATAGCCCTTTCCTTCATCTTCAACACCAGCAGTGTTGAGCCAAATCACTTACACTTCCATCTTTCTGGTTCTCTCTTTTGTCTCCATATTTCATTTTATAAGGACACTTGTGATTACCTTAGGCCCACCTCGGTAGTCTCCCTGTATCAACATCAGCTGATTAGCAGTCTGAATTCTATGTGTAACATTAGTCTTCTCTGCTGTGTAACCCTACAGATTCTGGGGATTGAGACATGGAAAACTTTGAGAAGCCATTATTTGGCCTACCACAATTCGTAAGAAAAATCTTGATTGAAAGTTGCTGGGGAAAATACAGGATGCCCCAACAAGTTTGAATTTCAGATAAACAATATAATTTAATAGTCTAAGTATGAACTATGCATTTTTAGTAAATTTTAAATATTCCATGGAACATACTTCTATTTTTTTTAATTCATTATTTATATGAAATTGAAGTTGAACTGGGTGTTTTGTATTTTTGTTAAATTTGGCAACTCCAGCAGGGATAGAAGTAAGTAATCCTGGTTTTTGTTCTAGCAACAAAAGCATCATAGGACCTAAAAGAGTCCACTAACTGACACTCATTACAGTCTTGTATTTAAAAGTGAAATATATGATTTCAACCCTATGGGAATTGTTAAGTCAAATGTAAAGGATCTTTTTGATGGAATAACTGTGCCAACTAACATGTTATCTTCTTAATTCTCTAACAGAAAAGTCATGTGACAATGTCATAAAAAAAACAGAATACACATTTGCACACAAGTCATAACAACATACACAAAATAGTTTAGGCTCATGGAGATATTGGAAGCAAATACTCCAAAATGTTAAGAGTGATTTTTTGCTTTCTTGGTAGGAATAACGGTGATTAAGTTTTCTTTGTACTTTTTTCCTCCTTCCTTATTTCACGTATTAATCTCATTATATACAGATATAATAATATATGATGTGAGCAGATAATGGTAAAGTGTATCCTGCTTCTCCAAGAAGTATTATTTTTAAGATAGAGCTACTTAGGCTACACTGGAGCAATACAAGGATACTTAGCATACGTGAACTTTGTTCACCATTTATGCGTGGAAAATATTACATATTTTGTATCGTGGCTATTCTGCAAGTTTTTTACACTCCATTCTGTCCAAAAGTAAACACCAAACTATAGTCTGTTTCTTTTAAATTAAATTTATTCAAATGCCTGTTGGCTTAATAACACTTGAGAAAACATATCACACTGGGGGCATTTAAAGCTGTGATACAATCATGCAGATAACAGCATCAGGAATCATTGTCACACAACTTCAATGCCTTTGTTAATTAGCAACATTTGTGAGAACCTGGTCATTTCCAGCAACTTGCTCTTTTGATTAATGTCTTGAAAGTAAAGCCAGCTGTTAATTATGTTAACAACCAATTCCTTGGGAATCATCATAATCCATTTTAATGGACTGACAATTATTATTAATCAAACCCAGAGACCTGAAGAAGTGTTACAAATTTGAAAATTCAGCTTTACTGAGCATCAGGGGATAAGACATGTATGCAAGCAAAGAATGACAGAAAATGTATTCTCATTTTTTTTTAATGAAGAAAGGAGGGCTTTTTTTCTAATTATGTGAGTCGTCCTTTGATTGTAGTATTCAGCTAAGCCTCCTTTCATGATGCAAAACAGCGAGCTACGGGGTGGAAAAAGTAATTCAGAATTAGTTGTTTGGCATGCTGAAGAAAGAAAAAGGATGTTAGACAGAATTCAGCAAGAAGCAGAAAAACAAAACATGATATTGTGGGCATAAGTTCAGAAGAAAGGTCGTTGGAAGTAGTAATAAGCTAGAAAAGAGGACCAAGGGGAACTCTGGGCTTCCCTTCCTATCCTCATCCTCTATCACTCGCTACTTTTAATCATTTGTTTTGGCAAGTGGATCAAGAGATTCATGACTTTCAAACCACTGACATCATAGATAACGACACAGGCATTAATTCCTGGTTCTGGAGCCCCAGGCTTTATTGATGATAAATATTTGGTACATTTGAAAAAAAATTCAAATGAAAGAACCTTAGTAATTCTATTTTGCATTTCTGGGTAATAGATCTATATGAGTAGCATTCATTCATTCATCTATCCAGTGCTAATTATATAGCTTCTACGTTGTGAAAGACTCTACTGAAAATCCTGCAGACATTCAGATGAGCAAGACAGATAAGGCCTTGCCCTCAAGGAGCTTACTGTGTTTTGAAGGGAAAGCAAACGTGTAATTAAATAAATAAATACATAATTCAAATAACTGTAGTTTGGTAATAAGAATTGTAGAGAAAACTAAGAAGGATGATGCGATAGAGATTTAGTAATAGATGGGGAGGGAACCTTCACTTAATGGGATAAACAAGGGAAGATTCCCTGAGAATGTGATATTTGTACATAAACCTGAAGGACTGGAAGGAGTCAGCCTGGCAAAGACCTGGCGGAAACAGTATTCTGGGCAAAGGGTGCTAGCACAAAGTTTCTAAGGTAGTAAGGGGCTTGGTGTGTTTAAGGAACCAAAAGACCTGTGAGCTTGGAGCATCATGAACACTGAGGTGAAGAATGGGAAAGTTTGAGCTGTAGCCCGGCGAAGCCCTTATCTCAGAGGGACTGCATGGCCGTGGGAAGGGTTTATTCTGATTGCACTGGAAAGCCACTGGCAGAGTGTTTAGCAGATCAGAGACATGATCTGAAGTTTGTTCCTAAGAGCAAAGTTTTTTTGGGGTGAATAATGACAGACAATTGATGACACAACCACAGGAGTAGATTCTAAAACCAAATTGTATGTTTCTCACGTCTTTCCAGAAAAAAAACACAGTTAACATAACAAAAAAGAATTTGGTTTTGAATTGATAGGCATTAATTCATTGAATACTCTTTTCTTTGCGAAGCTGATTGATTATTCCAAAATTTCTTCCCTGTTATAAATACCCAGTCATATAATCATAATAGTAACCCATCCTATTGCTTGTCTCTGAAGTTAGAAACAAGTTTTCTGGTTATATATTTATTCAGGGTTCACAGCACAGACAGGGTGTTGGAATATGGCAAAAACAAGGGCCCCCAGATATTAGGCAGGAACTATGCCCACTACAGGCTAGTTCTCCACTGACCACTGCCTTCTTATTGTGTTTGGTTTCCAACCTTACTCTCTATCTTTGTATCATTAGCTTAAGATCTAAACGGTCTTTGCTAAGTATCTGGACAGCCTGTTAGAAAGAGCCCCAGTGGGAAGGTTTGAGCAATATTATTACCAGGAGGTTTAAAAAAAAAAGATGATGAATTCCTATGGATTTTGTAAACAAACAAATGAAGAGCCTGATATCTGGAATCATAAAATAACTTGCTCTAGATACTTGAGCTAATCTGGGACAGAAATATAACTAGAATTCAAGTCTTCCATCTTTTATATCATTTACTTTCCACTGCACCACAGGGCACATACTGGTGTGTGTTTTCATGGAAATCCAGTCTTATCCACAGGGCTAGAGCTTCTTCCAGGAACTTTGCTCCTCTTTGCCAATATATAGAATAGGCCACCTGAGCCTATGCCTATCAATCAAAGTTTAAAACAAGCAAAAAAAAAAAAAAGAAAGAAAAAGAAAAATTCTTTACCTTTTGCAGTTTTCAGGATTTTAGGAAAACATCTTATGTAAGACACACACACATACACTCAATACTATGTGTGAAACAGAAGTTTTAATCCTTTCATTGGCTTTGTTGTAGATCATTATTTCATAGGAAGATGAATAAAATGGATAAGAATCTCAGAGAAATTCTGAAAACAAGACTGAACACAATTAAGAAATTATGTGCTTTTATGATTGACAGTTACTTTCTTCTCCTGGTAGAACAAAAGTAGACTCTGATTAATATTTCAATAATGTAAAAGTATTGGATCAAGTTTTACTCTGATACTGCTGGTACTAACTGTGGTGTAGATGAGAGCTAGACTAACTTCTTGCTTTTGCATGAAAAAATGTAATGACTTGGATGCAGGAGTCCTGGCTGCTCATTCCAGCCTAGTTCTAGAGAGTTCTGTGATCTAGAGGAAAATACTGGGTTATGCTAAGTACTCAACTGTGGACTTTAGAAAAAGCTTTCTAAAGTCCCTCTTTATTTCTATAATTCTGAGAAGTTGCATAAATGGAAAAAGTCATGGCTTGTGAAGCTAGTCTTAACTGCAGCACTAACTAGCTGTGTGTCTTTGTGCACATGTCCTTCCCTCTCTGAATTCTAGCCTTTTCATCTATATACATAAAGGACTATGACTTGCAATTTCCCGTATGGATTAAAAATTCAACGTAATGAGTACAAAGAAGATAAGGCTTTTTGAATTATGTTGTTTTTCTGTTCAGAAGATGACTTTGTTCTGTATCTGTCTTCCCAGGCCTCTTACCCATTAAACATGTACGTTTATAGGGTGAGCAGCTGGGGTTTGTAGCACATGCTGTGATATAAGAAAAGATATCATAGACAGGATAATGTACAGTTTTTAAGAGATGTATGTATATTTTTTTCTAGGTTTGGAAAAGATAGCCTGAAAAGAATTTGAACCTCTAAGTATTCACATATTTTAACCAAATTGACTATGCCTGAATATGTAGGGCTTACGTAGGTCCTAATGCATTTCTCATTGTAGAGCATTATCAAAGGATAAAAAGGCATATGGGTCTTTTCTACATATAATAATAATAAATATTTTGTTATGTATTTTAGAACCACAGAAAAATATAAAAGGCAGCGCAGTTCTAATTCTATTACCATAGGCATTTTGGGTTACTATAATATTGGGGTACTACTCTTATATTTGTGTATTTATAATTTGGACTGTAATATAAATGTTTAGTATCATATTGAATTTTAAAAATGTAAATTATTTTAAATATGGCAACATGGTTTTTAATATCTGAGAATTCTTTCTTGGCACTAAATAAAAATTAACCCTTATTGAAATTTTTCTATTTTGTTTTCGTGATTCTTAATTATTTAATTGTTTTATATTTCTAATCTTCCTATTATTTTATACTTTAGCTTTGCCATATTGTATTCTATAAAATTCATTCAGGCATTAAACAATAAGTGCTTTCTATGTGTCTGGCAGAGTGTTAGGTTCTGAGAAACCCAATAATAAATAGCACATAGTCCCTGTCTTTGAGGACTTTACATTTTAGCTAGGGAAAAATCATGCAAAGAATGTAAGAGATGTCAGTGTAAAAAACAATAAATAAATAAATAAATAAATAAATAAATAAATAAATAAATAAATAAATAAATGATAAAGACCTGGAATAACAGAAAATAGAGAACACTTAAATCTATCTTGTCAGAATTAAGGAAAGAAATGAAGTTGGAATTGCATCAGAAATAAGGAATGAACATCTATGAGACCAATTGTGTGAAAGAACATGTAAATGCAAGTACATAATGAAAGACCATGATAGGGGAAATTGTCTATAGTTTCCCAGACCAGCTCAAACCATGATGAGTGACGACTGGTAATGAGTTAATAAAATAAGCTAGGGTCAGCTAGAAAGCTGTACTATGGGAATGGATTTTGAAAAATATCTAATAACACTAATGACAAAGATAACATTTACTTAATATTTGCTCCAGGCTATATACTGTACTAACCACCGAATACGATGTGGTATTACTGTATTCATCTTAGAAAGAGGTAAACTAAGTCACAAATAAAATTAAGCAACTCAATTGCACAGGTGTGATGATGAAGCTGGGGCTTTAACTCAGTGGTTACAGGACTCTACACGAGGTGTTCTCACCAATCTCTTAACCAGAGCTCCATGACACTTCACTGTAGGCCATGACATGCCTCTCTGTAGACATCAAAGAATTAGAAGGAAAGAAGTTAAAAACCATGCTGTACAAAGACCTCTCTATGGAGAAGGAAATATTTGTTTCTTCCTCTGGCAAGCTCCTTTGCTTCCTATATTGTGGCATCCTTGAATTACAATAAAGAGAACTCCTTTGATTTATATTTAGCTGAATTTGCTTCCCAGCACACATCTCAAGAAAGTTCCCTGCAATTGTTTAAAACTGTTTTTTGAACACAGGCCAAGAAAAATACTTTTCTCACCATATTCCCTCATTTATCATTTTTTTTGTACTAGGTCCTCAAGCAAATATTCTCATTTTTTTCTGTGATATTAACTTACTTATAGCAATGATAATATGTACGTAGTAGCTTCACCCACAGATAACATAGAATGTTCGGCTAATATTGATCATGTGCTGAATGACATAATTTCAGGACCAAGATTATGCCTTACATGTGGACCTTGTCTGATAAATAAAGGAGCCACTAGAAAGTCCATTAACATTCAGCAGCATGACTGCAGTGGTAAGTTTGCAGGAAAAAGAGGCTTTGGGTGAATGTTTTGAAATGTTTGACTGATCTGTTTATGAGACCAAGATATGTGAGTAAAGCTTTATGAGTTTCCCTAAATTTCACCTCAACTCAGAGTCTTCTTATTCTTTCTTTAACTGCTTTAACCAACTGGATTTTTTCAAAAGCACTTGGAGTATGTGTTCTACTTTGTGAACCTATAGTTTATTGATATAGAGATGTGAATAAGTTGAAAAATACCTATGAGAAGGTAATGGAAGTGATTAAAAGTTTGAGAAGTAGGTCATAAAGGAAAGACAGGGAAGCCAGGAAGAAGTAAAGAAGAATGGGTACTTAATAAATCTTTATGTTCTAGAAGAGATGGTGTACAGATGGAGACAGAGAATGTTTCCTCTCTTCTCATTTAGACCAAGAGAAAACAAGTTGTGCTAAAGCTGAAATATGAGAAATTAAGGTCTGACTTAAATATATATAGTTCATATCTACTTCATAAAACTAAGGAAGGGGGATGCCTGGGTGACTCAGCGGTTGAGCATCTGCCTTCGGCTCAGAGTATGATCCTGGAGTCCTGGATTGAGTCCTACGTCCGGCTCCCTGCATGGAGCCTGCTTCTCTCTTTGTGTCTCTCATGAATAAATAAATAAAATATTTAAATAAATAAATAAAAATAAATAAAACTAAGGAAGGATATTATAGAATCTTCTCTTTGTAGTTTTTTTTTAAAACATGGTAGTTCATTCCATTTAAGTAATATAACACAAATGTATGCCTTGAACCCAAGTACATGTAGAGACAAATAATCATTTATCTGTTTGGGTGAATGGGGGACCATAAAGAATAAGTAAATCAGTGCTAAAATAGAGATAACTAGACGGAAGAATGGCAGCACTGACATATCTAGTATATAACTAGAAACTGGAGTGTAGAATCAGGGGCTAGAAATAAATACACAGAAGTCATCAGGTTATAGGTGATATTTTGAGAAAATAAAAGTGAGTGAAATCTTGAAGAAATATTCATAAAAACTGAGTGTTTTGATGAAGTTAATCATATGATCAGATCCTAGAGTTTCTGTTTCGACTATAGAGATAAGTTTTCTTCTAGCAAACCCATGTATACAAGAACTATTGTAGATGTAGATTTTATTTTAAGTGTATTTTTCCAAGTTTTTTTTTTGTGTGTGTGTGCAATAATAGGTATTAAGAGATAAAGAAAAAATAATGCTGTTAATTCTGAGTCGATTTATACAAATGTTTACATTGGAGAGCCAGACAGCATATGTTGAGATTGCTCTAAAGTGGAGCCCATGCAACATATGAAATGGTGGTAAAGCATTTGACTCAATGGTTTATTCTAAGAGATGATAATCTACCTGGGAGAGAAACACAGCATAAGAAGTGGGGAATATAGGTTATTTTAACACATGGCACCAAAATTTTTATACTGGGAGGGGGTCTCTTTTATTTATATGGTCTAAAAAAGGAAACATCTACCTTTCAAATATGAGGGAAGGATTTTTTAACAATAGAATGTTTGAGATCTGTAGAAAACATGAGGAAAAATTTATTTTTGTTCCTGATGGGGAAAGGAAACAAAAAAGATGTCCAAAAAAAAAAAAAAAAGGAATGGAAAGTAGAAATCTTAATTATCTATTATCTTAATGAAGATAAAAGCCAAGAAATGCGATGTTCTTTGTTAATATTATGATGTTTAAATTAAATTAAAATAGTTTCTCTTGATAAAATCCCCTGTGTCTTCTAAGTAGACAAAATAAGTATACTCAGTGTGATCTTCAACCACTGTTTGTAACAAGGCTAAGCGTGATGGTTCATTTCATGTGTTAGCTCGACTTGCCAAATGATCCCCAGATAGCTGATAAAATATTTATTTTTAAGCATGTTTGTGAGAAGGTTTCCAGAAGAGATTAGCATTTGAATCAGTGGACTAAGTAAAGAAGTTCTACACTCCCTGGTGTGAACAGACATCGTTCAAATGATTCGAGGGACCAAACAGAACAAAAAAGTGGGAGGAAGGGCACATTTTTATTCTCTTTTCTTCATCTGAGATGACCATCTTCTCCTGCCCTCAGATATCAGAGCTCCTGGTTCTCAGGCCTTCAGATTCTGGGACTTATACCATCAAGTCCCCACATTATCAGGGCTCTTTGGTCTCAAACTGAATTATAACAACTGGCTCTCCTTCTTCTCCTTGTTCTCCATCTTACATAACCACATGAGCCAGTTCTTAAAGTCTTCCCCCTCCACGCCCCTCTCAATCTTTCCATTCTATTCTATTCACTGTATTTCTGTGAAAAACCCTGGCTAATACACTAGGTATTCAGCTTAAACACCTGTTCACAATAACAAAAAATGACAGTCAAGAGGCTTTATTTTGCTCAAAGGTATAAAGAAGTTAACAAGGAAGAAAGGATGATGGGCCCAGAATTTAGGGGGTGATAACCCCATGCTTGCTCTAGGAGCACTTGCCAATTGCAGAAGAAACTGCTGAGAGCCCAAGAGGTCTTGAGATACTCATGAACCTCATAAAATGTAGAGTTCAAGGTATACCATAGGTAGGGACAGACTTTAGGACAGGACCCTGAAAGGTTACATTTTTAAAGAAGGGTTGACCTAGAAATAGAAGCCTCTGGCATGGATGAAAACAGCTCAACACATGTTAATCCCTAAAATTGGACCTATGTCATATGG